>NC_136980.1:1900000-1957500 GCF_032717465.1 Coenobita brevimanus | reverse complement strand
GAAAGGAAGAAGGTCAAGGAAGGGAAAGAAAGAGATGAAAGTGGAAGGAAAAGTGAGGAAGGGAGAGGAGGGAAAGAAAGAGAAGGAGAAAGAAAGGAAGTAAGAGAGTTGAAAAGATGAGTGAAAGAAGAGAGAGAAGAGGGGGGGGGAGGGAATATAATGACTACTTACACTTGCTCCTTTGTTGGCCTGGGAGAGAGAGAGAGAGAGAGAGAGTGAGTGAGTTCATATATATTTGTTACTTACCTGTGTTGTATCTTCTCACTTTCTTCGCTTTTTTACGCACCGGGATCCTGCTCTCTCTCTCTCTCTCTCTCTCTCTCTCTCTCTCTCTCTCTCTCTCTCTCTCTCTCTCTCTCTCTCTCTCTCTCTCTCTCTCTCTCTCTCTCTCTCTCTCTCATTTTTAATCCTTCATGTTTCCTCTCCATTCATCCTCCTCCTCCTTCTTCTCCTCCTTCTTTTCCTCCTCCTCCTCCTCCTCCTCCTCCTCCTCCTCCCCATTGTTAGCAGGCTGTGTGACGAGCCTCCCCAACAATGGTTTTCTTCTTTGTCAGGGAGGAGAGAAGAAGAGAGGAGGGAGGGAGGGAGGGAGGGAAGGGAGGAGGGAGAGAGTGGAAGGTATGGAGGGAGAGAGGGAAGGGAGGAGGGAGAGAGTGGAAGGCATGGAGAAAAGGAGAGAAAGGTGGAGGGGGGAGGGGTAGGAAAAGGGAGGAAGAAATCGGGGAAAAGAGAGAAGAGGAGGTAAAGAAAACGAAAACAAGGGAAGGTGGGGAAAGAAACAGAGAGAGAGGATGGATAGAAGGGGGGAAGGGAGAGAAGAGGGAGAAGGGAAGGAGAGAAGAGAATATGTAGGAAACTTGAGAGGGCTTCTATGAGTAAGGGGTAGAGAGGAGGTGGAGGGAGGGAAGAAGGGAGAGAAGAGGAAAGGATATGAATGGCAAACGGAGAGAGAGAGAGAGAGGTGGACATGGCGGTGGGCCGGCTCTCTCCACCATCCTGGCTCTCACCTTGTGCAAATACAGGCATGAGAGGCAGAGGGGACGTAAGTACCTGCCGTACTTACCTACCTACCTACCTACCTTCCTACCTGCTTATCTACCTACCTACCTACCCCCTTCCTTCCTGCATACCTCCCTCCCTCCCTACTTACCCACCTACTTACCCCCCAACCTACCTACCTGCTTAGCCCCCTACCTACCTATCTTACATCTGTCTGTTGTATCTACCTATCTACCTACCTTCATACATACCTACCGTACCTACCTACCTACCTACCTCTGTGCCTGTATTTGCACAAGGTGAGTCAGGAGGGTGGACGGCGACCTGACCACCGCCATAGCCAACATCCCCCTTGATTCTCTCTCTCTCTCTCTCTCTCTCTCTCTCTCTCTCTCTCTCATCACCTCCAGACGATTTTATTCAGCTTGTTAAAATAGACTGGTAGTGAAGGGGGTTAGTGAAGGCCAGATCTGAAAAACCCTCCTCCTCTTCCTCCTCCTCCTCCTCCTCCTCCTCTCGTGCTGAATAAAATCGTCCGGAGTTTGCAAGATTGAAATAGAGAAAAGAAAGTCACTATATTGAAAAGATGGAATATGGGGCGAAAAGCACGTTATTCTCCATTGCATTCTCGTCCCTATCTTCATCCCCTCCCAATCCTCATCCTTCATTTTTTCTCTGATTTCTCCCTCTCCCCTCTCTCTCACTCTCTCTCTCTCTCCCCTCTCTTTCCACCCTTCTCTCTGCCCCTCTCTTTTATCTTGTCATTTGTATGTGCCCCCTCGTTCCTTTCATCTCTTATCCATTTCTCTCTCTCTCTCTCTCTCTCTCTCCGGCCTGCTAATACTGATAACGCACTTTGATTTACAGTGTTTTTAATAGAGGATATTACTGGGATTAAGTATGTGGTTGTAATTCACTCAGGTTCCTTTATTCTCTAGTTGTTTCGCCTTAACCTGGCCCAAATTTTCGTCCTTTTGCAGCTTATTTCACGTAGCTCTGGCGGAAAGACAGTGCCAAAGCTTTACATCCATTTCTTGACACTTCTTCGTGACTAGCACCATTTTCGTCCTTTTGCAGCTTATTTCACGTAGCACAGTGGCGGAAAAAGACATTGCTACGGCTGTGCATTCATTTCATTACACTTCTTCGTGATTAGCATCATTTTCGTCCTTTAGCAGCTTGTTTCACGTTGGTCAGTGGCAGAAAAAGACAATACTACTGCTCTGCATCCTTTTCATAGCACTTCTTCGTGACTAGCATCATATTCTGCAGTTCATCTCTTGCTGTTTCAGAATTCAAGATGGATGGGTGTGAGGTTTAGGCCAAGTTAGAGTAAGAGGAGTTTAGTACGCCGTTGTTTCTGTATGAGATTTCGCAGTATGGCAAGTAGTACCCAAGTGGTGGCATGTGATGGTTGGTAGTGATGCGATAGGCTGTCCCGTCGTGAAGCAAGAATAACAGGGCCTCAGGGAACGGAGTGAGTAGTAATGAAAGACAATCTCTCTCTCTCTCTCTCTCTCTCTCTCTCTCTCTCTCTCTCTCTCTCTCTCTCTCTCTCTCTCTCTCTCTCTCTCTCTGTCTCTCTCTCTCTCTCTCTCTCTCTCTCTCTCTCTCGACCACCTCCTCACCTCCCAGTAATCCCTCTCACCCCTCTCTCCCTCACCCTTCTCAATCCCTTCCTCTCCCACTTATCTCTTCTCCCCTTTCTCTCCCCTCCTTCACCCCTCTTACCTCCCTTCCATCCCCTCACCTCATCCACATTCCTCCCCTTCCACTTCTTCCACAGTCCTCCCCCTCCACCTCTTCCTCTTTCCGCCCCCTCCACCTCTTCTACATTCCTCCCCCACCCTTTTCCTACCACGTGTCGTCCTCTCCTCCTTCGTCTCCCCTCTTCTCACCACTTCTCCCCTCTTCTCTTCGCCCTCATATCGCTCCCGTATCTCTCATTCTCTCCTTCCCTCCTCACCACCCTCCTTTTCTTAACCCTCCCTTTCTCCTCCTCATTTTCTCCCTCCCTCTCTCAGTTCCCCCACCCCTCTTCTTTCCTTCCTCACCCCCCTTCCTCTCTTTCCCTCTCACCCCTTCCTCCCTCCCTCCCTCACCAGTCTTCCGTCTCCATATCGTCTCCCTTACTCCTCTCTTCCTGTCCTTCGCTTTCTCCCTCATCCCCTTTACTCACCCCTCCCTCACCCCTCTCCCTTATTTTTTTTTTCATTCCACCCCTCTTTCTTCTCCCCTCCTAACCCCGTTCTCCCCCTTCCTCTCTGTCTATCTTCCCCTCTTCGTCTCTCTCCTACCCCCTTCTCATTTTCTCTCCCTTCTCACCCTATCCATTTTATCACCCTTCTCCCTCATCCCTCTCTTCCTATCCTACCCCTTCTCCCCCCCCCTCACTTCTATCCCTTCACCCCCTTCACCCCTACTCTCACTCCCCCCCTCACCCCATGCCTTTCACCGAATGCCCAAATTTTGTCAAAAACTATTGATCGGTGAGACACGACTTTCCAATTTGAGGCCATGAAAGGATGCAGTCACCCCTCCAATCCCCATTACCCCCCATTTTCTTCCCTATTATTTTTCCCATTTTCTTTCCCCATTATTTTTCAGCTTTTTATTTCATTTTTTGCATCTGCCTTTATTTTTGATATATATATATTTTTTATTATTCTCACGTTTCCCTGCCGTTATCTATGTACTTTATATCATCCCTAATCTTTCAATATTTTTTTTTTCCCCTCACCATTGTTTTTCATCATATTCCAGATTTTTTTGTGTGTGTTTTTTTTATTTATTTCCATATTTCGCTTTTTTTTTTTTTTTTTAATTCATCCTGCCTCTTCTGTCTCTTCCCATTCTTCTCCATTATCATCATCGTCATCATCATCATCAACCACCACCACCACCACCAGGAGCACTGTTCCCCACTTAAGAATGGGTGACTTATATTCTTCATTTTTCTCTGCCTACCTACGCATTTTGATTACCTTTACTCATGATTGCTATTATCATTCCTCCCCATTATTTCGTACAGTCCCCATCTCCCCACATTTATTACCCATTCCCTCTTAATTTCTTTATCACTCTTATTTCCCCATTCTCATTTATTTTCCTTCGTTTTTTTTTATCATTTATATAATTATTTTCCTCGCCCTTTTTCCCTCCCACTATCCCTCCCCTCTTCCTCCCTCCCTCTCTCACTCCTCCCCACTCCCCATGCTCCCTCCCTCACTCCCCTGTTATTCCCCTTTTATTTGACTCCTGTTTTCTCATTCCTTTCCTATCCCCTTTTCCTCTTCTGACCTATTCCTCTCTCTCTCTCTCTCTCTCTCTCTCTCTCTCCCCTTCCATTTCGTATCCATTATTCCTACGATGCCTATTCCTTCTTCACTAAGGAGGGTTTTTAATTATTCATCTCTCTCTCTCTCTCTCTCTCTCTCTCTCTCTCTCTCTCTCTCTATGTATGCGTGTATGTTTGTATGTATGTGTCTGTCTGTCTAACACACACACACACACACACACACACACACACACACACACACACACACACACACACACACACACACACACACACACTACCCCCCTCCCCCCATGAGCTAGGACATGGTTTTCAGATTTATCGAGAAATATTCAGTGAGAAGGAGGAAGGCTTTCACTGTTGGCTTCTTAGAGGATGGAGAGAAAAGAGAGAGAGAGAGAGAGAGAGAAGGAGAGGAGGGGAGGGAGAGGGGAGAGGTGGAGGGGACTTGAAGGAGAAAGGAAGGAAGAGTTAAGGGTGATGGGGAAGAGAGAGAGAGAGAGAGAGATAGAGAGAGCTTAACTAAGCCTTGGTCGAGGGTCAGGGTGTCTGGCTCTACCCATCGTCCTCTCTCCCTTTCCCCTCCCTCCCTTTCTCCCCTCCCTCAACCTCTCTCCACTCTTCTATCCTTCTCCTCTCCTCTTCTCCCCATTCTCCCTAACCTTCAGCTCTTCCTTCCCTCCCTTCCTCTCTCTCTCATCTCTCCTCCTTTCTCCCCGCCTTTCCTTCCTCTCCTCTCCTCACCCCCTTTTCTTGACCTCCCTTCTTTTCTGGCTTTCTTCCCACCCTTCCCTCCCTCCCTCCCTCTCCCTGGCTTTCCTCCTCTCTCTCTCTCTCTCTCTCTCTCTCTCTCTGCTGTCACCTGGCTTTCATTCTTATTCTCCTTGGCTGTCATTTATACTTTCCCTTTCATCACCTTTTTCTAGTCCTTTCTTTCCCCTACCTTGTCTTCCACTCCTCCTTCCTCCACTCTTCACTTCTCTTTTCTTCCCCTTCTCCCCTCTCTTCCCCTTCTTTGTCACCCCTCCACTATTTAGCGTCCTCCTCCTCTTCTCCCCTCTCCCCACTCACCTCGCTATTCCCTCTTCTTTATTTTTCCCTTCATCCGTTTTCTAATCTTCTCCTCCATCTTTCCTTCACTTGGTCTCCCCTCTCCCCCACCGTCTTCTCCCCCTTCTCTCTCCCCTTCCTTCCCTCTCCCCCTTCTCTCTCCCCTTCCTTCCCTCTCCCCCTTCTCTCTCCCCTTCCTTCCCTCTCCCCCTTCTCTCTCCCCTTCCTTCCTCTCCCCCTTCTCTCTCCCCTTCCTTCCCTTTCCCTTCTTTCCCCTTTTTCCCTCCTCTCGTTTCCCCTCTCTCTCCGTTCCCCGCTCCCCCTTCTCTCCCCCTTCTTTTTCTCCTCTCTCCCATCTCATTCCTTCTCTTCCACCCCCCCTCTCTCTCTCTCTCTCTCCCCTATTTCTTCCCTCCCCCTCCTTGTTCCTCCACCCTTCCCTTTCTCTCTCTCTCTCTCTCTCCCCCCTATTTCTACCCTCCCCCTCTCTCCCTCTCCTCCCAACTCTCTCCCCCACCCCCTCCCCTCCCCTCGGCGGCTGTAAGACTGTATTGATGTGCTGATCTGGGACTGCATTATACGTGGGGAGGGGGAGGTGAGGGAGAGAGAAGGGGAGGGAGGGAAGGAAGAGGTAAGCTTGAAGGAGAAGGGGGAGAGGGGAGGGGAGGGGGAGGGGAAGAGGTAGGTTTGACGAAAGAGAGAGAGGGAAACAGGAAGGGTGGTGGTCTGGAAAATAAGATGGAAGAGCAAAAGGGTGGGATTACGAGAGAGAGAGAGAGAGAGAGAGAGAGAGAGAGAGAGAGAGAGAAGGAGGAGGAGGAAGGGGAAATGTGATACTGGAAGGAAAACAGTAAAGGTAGAGCGGGAAGGTAGAATGAGAAAAGGAAGGAAGGAGAGAGAGAGGGAATAAAGAAGGATCAAAACAATGGTAGGAAGGAAGATACAGGAGAAGAATGAAGGAAGAAGGATGGACGAAATAAATAAATGAATATGTGAAGGAACCAAGAAAAAAAGAAATACAAAGACTGAGAAGGAAGGAAGGAGGAGGAGAAGGAAGGAAGGAAGAAAAACTAGGAAAAAGAATTAATAAGGAGGGAAAGAAGGAAGGAAGGAGGAGGGAGAGAAGGAAGAAGAACTAGGACAAAGAAGGAAGAAGGAGGGAGAGAAGGAAGGAAGGAAGGAAAGAGAAACTGAAAGTAATGAATAGGGAAGAGAAAAGCAAAACGAAGGCGGGTGTATAGACCGAAGGAAGGGGGGAAAAAGGGAAAATGAAGGAATAGGGAAGGAAGGGCAGATTCTTTCGTCCTTGAGTTGACAGAGTGAGGGGTTTCTGATTGGCATAAGGGGAGGAAGAGGGGAAGGGAGGAAAGAGGAGTATAAGAGGAGGGAAAAAGAGCAGTTGGAGGGAGAGGAGGTATTTTGATGATTACAGAGATCTTGATAATAATAATAGTAATAATAATAATGAGTTAATGCATGCAACTTAATAATAATAATAATAATAGTAATAATAATAATAATAGAAGAAGAAAACGGCAAAAACAGTCGATAATGCATAACAGAAGAGGTGAAAGGAGAGAAAGGGATTTATGAAGAGAATATTTGTTGTAAAAACGATAGTGAGAAAGAAATAAAAAAAGATGAAATTGGGTAAAATGGAAAAACTGATGATGAGATGATGATGAGGAGGAGGAGGAGGAGACGAGAGGTAATTATGGCATCCCGATAACAAGATACTTGAGAGAGAGAGAGAGAGAGGAGATCACATTGTAAACCTATTTCAACCTGTTTCTCTGTGGAATAGCTAATGTTGGCGAAGATCATGACAAATACATAGTAGCTGAGGACATTAAAAAGTACGCGATTCACGGATTGCATATTAAAAGCAATTATGAAGGAGAAAGCTTACATACCAATATCTAACCAGCATATTAACATTGCACCTTCACTTCCACAGCAGTACATCAGACTGTGAAAGGTGTGCTAAGAGTGTACGCAGACAGGAAGCAGACTGAGGAGTTGTTGGTTGATTTATGTATACGCCATTCGTCTGGTTTTTATTATTCTCTGTCAAAAGGTTTGCGAGAAATACATGATGCATTTCTATTCTTTATAAGCTGGTGTTAATCATGATAATTATTCCATCATATAGTTCTCCCAGTTTATGAAATGGTTAGTTAGGTTGCTTCGTTCATGAGTTAAGATTTACCTCTCACATGAACTGTTCAGTTTCACAGAAGGGACGTAAAACACACACACACACACACACACACACACACACACACACACACACACACACACACACACACACACACACACACTTTATATATAAGAATATTTGTGTTAATTAATTTATTTATATGCGTTAACTAAATGATGTATTTCTTATAAATATTTCACTCATGTATTGTCATTGTTTCTTTCCCATTTATCAGATGTTACCTGGTGGGAGACGAGGCTAAAATGAGACCCACCTGTCGTTTTGGTGAGTGTTATCTTTGGGTTTCGTTTTGCCTTTGACCCCCCTGCTCTGTGATCGTCTCTGATTTACCGTATTTACGTCTTGTCTCCGGCCACGGCTATATTAGGAGAGAGATTTGGAACTGGTGGCTTTATATATAACTATCTTTAACCTCATCTTTATAAGAGTTATTCCCCACGTTAAGCAGAAGCGTAATTAAATCGTCTGGGAGTTAAGAGAGAGAGAGAGAAAGAGAGAGACCATATTGAGAAAGTTAACCATTTCAGTGCAATGACGTTTTCTTTGTATTGTTTTTGCCCAGGCGATATTTTTTCATTTTTCTTTTCTTTCTTTTTCTTTTTCTTTTTTTTTTACTCAGGAGGCTAGATGTTTCCTTCATTAACCACTTCACTGCCATCGACCTCTCTGCCTAAGCTAAATTAAATCTTTCAACAGGAGCAAAAGGCAGGTGTAAAAGGTTTGATTATAGTGAAGAGGGTGAGGAAAATTTTGGTGTTTTTTTTAGCATTATTTTTCTTGATTAGTATTGACTTCATCACTACCACGTCTTCTTTACTCTCTCTCTCTCTCTCTCTCTCTCTCTCTCTCTCTCTCTCTCATTAGACGTGCCGCGAGCATTCAATACAGACGTCATTATCTGCCTTTTTACGCCACCTAGCGTCTTGTCTCTCTCTCTCTCTCTCTCTCTCTCACACACACACACACACACACACACACACACACACACACACACACACACACACACACACACACAAGATATGAGCGCAGATCAAACCCCTGCGGGTCTTCTGCAGCCTGAGAGAGAGAGAGAGGAAGAGGATATGAGGAGAGAGGGGAAAATGAAGAAGGAAAACAAGAGAGTAGGAGAATGGAAGTAGAGATAGATAGGTAGACGGATAGATAGACAGAGAGAGAGAGAGAGAGAGAGAGAGAGAGAGAGAGAGAGAGAGAGAAAAGGTGGGGTGAGAAAGAGGAAGATAGGGAATAAAGAAAGTAAAACATCTCTTTCTATCCCTACCAATCAGATGTCCCTGTTCACCTTCATCCACTTCCCTCTTCTACCCATCCTCTCCTGTTATTTCTCAGTCTTATTCTCTCTCATTTTCCACTCTCACCCTTCTTCGCCTCCCACCTCCTCTTCCTCATCCAACCTTTCCCCTTTTCCTCTCCCCCATTCTCTCCACCTTACCAACATCTTCCTCTTCCTTTGCTCATTCCCCATCTCAGCTTTCATCTTTCCCCCTGTTCCTCTTGCTCTCCCTCTCCCTCTCCTTCCCACTGTCACTCCCCCCCTTTCTCTCACTCCCTCTCCCTCCTACTCCCACTCTCCTCCCTCTTCCTCTCACTCTTTCTCCTCCTTCTCCTCCCCCTTCCCCCCATTCTCAGTCATCATCGATCACTTCAACGTTCACAGTACTAAACATACCGGTACACGAAACGCGTGAACTAATTTGGGAGTTGTTAAAAATAATAATAATAAACAATAATCATAATAATAATAATAATTTTGTAATATGTAGGCAAACAGGAAAAGTTATAGGGCAACGGGAAACTAGTCTTTTTTTCCCCTTTTGCTTGGCCTAAAACTGCTATCATGAACACTGAGTTGTACCAATAGATGCAAGCTAGAATATGATGCTAGTCACGATGAAGTGCTGTAGATGAAGAGCCGTGGTATTGTCCATTCCTGCCAATGAGCTATGTGGAAAAAAAGCAGCAAAAGGAAATTCTAGACCAAGTTGAGGTGAAAATAATAAGTGAAGTAAATTGATGAGATAAATGATAAATAAAATGAGCTAAAATAGTAATGGATGGGGGAGAAAATAAATGAATAAATTGGTTAATATTCCCTTCAGTCTCGCCTTCCTTCAGGGTGTCTTTCCCCTTCCCTTCCCCCCTCCCTCTCTGTATCTCCCCATTCTCCTCCCCTCACACTCAGCCCCCACCCTCCTGCATCTTTACCAATCTTCCTCATCCTTATTCGTCTTCATCCATCCATTTTCTCTTCCCATTCCTCTGCCCCTTCCCTTCCTTTCCCTTTCCTTCGCTTCCCTTCCCTTCCTTTCACTTTCCTTCGCTTCCCTTCCCTTCCCTTCCTTCCAATTCCCTTCCCTTCCCATCCTTTCCCTTCCCTTCCCTTCCCTTCCCTTCCCATCCTTTCCCTTCCCTTCCCTTCATTTCCCTCATCTCCCCTTTTCCTTCTCCTCTTCCTCCTCATTAGTCCTCTTCCATCCATTTTCTCTTCCCTTTCCCCTCCCCTCCCCTCCGTTTCCTTTCCCTTCCCTTCCCTTCCCTTCCTTCCAATTCCCTTCCCTTCCCTTTCCTCCCCTTCCTTTCACTTCACTTCCCTCACCACCCATTTTCCTCCTCGGCCTCTCCCCTCCCATTTTCTGTTGACTCCTTCAACTAAAACTCCAACCCTGTTTTTTAAGTACCAAGTTTTTCACCCCATCCTTGTTCATCTGGACGTAGGTTCGAGCCCCGGGGTTCATTTGACGTCTTTCTCTCCCTCCTTCTCCCTCTCTCTCTCTCTCTCACACACTTTTTCTCTCTCTTGTAAATACCCGAAGTTCTGGCCTCTTGTATTTTTTCCTCATTTTCTTCAGTCTCCCTCTCTCCCTCCCCCCGTTTTTTTTCCCTTACGTTTTCTTCCGTCTTGGTCAACCTTTTCGTGTTTTTTTTTTTTTTTTTCATTCACTAATTTATCCTCTCGCTGTCTCTCTCTCTCTCTCTCTCTCTCTCTCTCTCTCTCTCTCAAATAGTCCTGGGTTTCAGGTGTAATGTGATCAGGTATTATATATTTATTTATTTATTTTGTAAGGGACAGGTATTGCAAGAGAGAGAGAGAGAGAGAGAGAGAGAGAGGGTAAAATAAGGTTAGGACGAAAAAACTCTCCCCCGCTTTCGTCTCTTAATACCTCGTTGAAAGAAAGAAAAAGGCCAAAGACAAAGAAAGAAAGGCAAGGTAATGGATCACCCAAAAGGATAGGAGAAGGGTAGGAAAATATCTCTTGGATCTTTTCGTAGAGGACAAAACAGAAAAAAAATACTCAGAGGAATACGAAAATTTCCTCCTGGCTTTTTTTCTAGGATAGCCTGAAATTAGTTAGAGAAAGAAATGGCTAGAAATAGTTGAGAAATAGTTAAATGGTTAGAATTTGGAAATAGAAATAGTTAAAAATTAGTTTAAGTTGTTAGAAATGGTTAGATCATGGTTAGAAATAGTCAGACAGTTAGTATAAGACTGGAATCCATCAACTCGTCTATTATTCGGCCACAAGTTAGTCATCTATAGTCTTTCCACTTCAACTTGGCGTAAACTTGTCTTTATAACAGTATGATATGGAGCTAGTCACGAAGAAGTGCTGTGGAATGGATGGGCAGCCGTTTTCTTGGTTTATTCTGCCACTGAGCTACGGGAAATGAGCTGGAAAAGAACGAAATTATCAGGAAAGTCCAAAGTGAACGAAGATAGTGGTACCTAATTTGGTATGGTACCGGCTCTCTCTCTCTCTCTCTCTCTCTCTCTCTCTCTCTGAACTCCCCAAGGTACACCTGTCAGTCCACCTGTCTCTGGGTTGCCATGGTTACCCCTCCACTGTAAACATCCCGCCTTCAGCATCACTCGTTAATACTTCATCACCAGCATTTGCCTCTTCTTCATTTCCCTTCTTTACGTCTCATTCCTTGACGTCTTTCTCCTTTCTTTCTTCCTCCACTTTCGAGCTCTTTCTTGTTTTTCCTCCTCCTTAGCTTCGTTTTCCTGTTTTTTCCTCCTCCTCCTCCTCCTCCTACGAACGAACGCAGGTAATATCTAGGGACGTATTCTCGTGTGATTAGGAAGCTTCTAACACCTCCTCTTTACTTATTTATTTTTTATTCTTGTGCATTACTGTATTCTTGTGTATTGATGCGATCTGTGTCGACATTAAAGAGAGAGAATAAGCAAAGAAGAGGATATTAAGGGTTACTTTGAAAAATAAATCGCCAAGGAAGAGGTGCTAGCGAGCCTTCTTTCTCGACAAGAATACATGACCTGTACGATTCAGTCCATTCAACTCGAGGACGTCCTTCCGAAGCAGAATTGCGCGCACACACACACACACACACACACACACACACACACACACACACACACACACACACACACACACACACACACACACACACACACACACAAGCCAAAAAAAAAAAGAAATGACGAGGCCCATCTGAAAATAAAAGAAAAGTTTGTAGACTATGATGAAACAGACAAGAACACCAGTAGAGTTAAGGAGACATCATTCTAATCCCTTCCTTAAAATATGTCTCCTAAGATGAATACAATTTCTTAAGAATTACGGTACCAAGAAGTTAGCCAAGACAGCGTTATTTTTACTTAGGAGTTAGCGGTGAGAAGGAAGGTGATATTAGGATGTGCTGATTGTTTTTACGTGATATATGGATACACTTATTATTGTTATTGTTATTATTATTATAAAGATTTCCGGTTTCTTTACTCACAGGTAATAAACAAAGATGCTTTATTGGTAAAGATTTCCGGTTTCTTTACTTAAACAGGCAACAAACAAGGATACTATTTTGATAAAGACTTCCGGTTTCTTTACTTAAACAGGCAATAAACAAAGGCGCTGAATTGATGAAGATGTAGTGTTGATAAAGATTTCCTTGTCTTCGCTTCATGTTCTGCAGGATCACCTAATATCGTTTTCCGCCTCTCTATTTTTTCCCCAGGGGTGTCACGAGCAGGGTAATTATTCTCTGGAAATGACCTAATTAAGGGATTTAATAACCAGAGACCTGGATATGAGGTCAGGGGGTTGTTTTTGTTCTTGTTTGTATTGTTGATGTGGTGGTGATGGTGGTTGTGGTTTGTATTGTTGATGTGGTGGTGATGGTGGTTGTGGTTTGTATTGTTGATGTGGTGGTGATGGTGGTTGTGGTTTGTTGATGTGGTGGTGATGGTGGTTGTGGTTTGTATTGTTGATGTGGTGGTGATGGTGGTTGTGGTTTGTTGATGTGGTGGTGATGGTGGTTGTGGTTTGTATTGTTGATGTGGTGGTGATGGTGGTTGTGGTTTGTATTGTTGATGTGGTGGTGATGGTGGTTGTGGTTTGTATTGTTGATGTGGTGGTGATGGTGGTTGTGGTTTGTGTTGTTGAGCTTGTTATTGTAACCCCCGTCAGCGTATTTAGAGGAGGTTATGTTTTTCACCCCTGTTTGTCTCTCTGTTTGTTTGTCTGTTCCCAAGAAATCTCAAAAAGCTAATGGTGGATCTCAGTGAAATTTTGTGGATATGTTGGTCGTGGGACAAGGAAGAGATTATTAAATTTTGGTGGTGATCTGAGTTATTTGGTATAGGCGTTGGCGGAGGTATGCGTTTTGTGTCTGCTGTCTTCCCTTTGTTGTTATTATACCTTTCTCTTTTCTTACTCCCTCTATTCCTTCATTCCCCTCTTCCATCTCTTTGTATTATCTTCTTCCCCACATTTCCCCCTTTAATGCCCTCCTCTTTCTCCTTCCTTCCTCCCTTGTCCTCTCTCTTTCTCCCACTTCATATTTTTCAATCCCTCCTCTCTTCTTCCCCTGTCTATCCACCCCCCCCTTTTTTTTTTTTTTTTTAATCCCCTGCCATTTTTCCTTTTCTTTCCCCCCTCATCCCTTCATCCCTCTGTACCGTCTTATTTTTTTTATTCCCCCCTCTCTTCTTCCCCTCTCCATCCACTCATTTTCCCCTCTCCGTCCCCACTTTTTTCGTCCTATCCATTTTTCCCCTTCTTCCTCCAATCCCATCTATTTTTTTTTTTTTTTTTTTTTTTTTTTTTGTAATTCTCTTCTCTCTCCTTCCCCTCGCTATCCCCCCCCCCTCTTTTTTCCCGTATTTCATTTTTTTTTTTCCTTTTTTTTTTTCTTGTAGGTGTCAAGAATGCAAAAATTTGTGTAGGTGTTGTTTTTTGCTGTAGTTGTTGCTTGTTATGTTAATGATTTTTTTTTTCTTTTTGCGATTTCTCTGTTCGTCTTTTCAGTCTGCCTGTCTCTGTCTTTGTTAGCCCCGTCTATAAAAATAATAATAATAATAATAACAACAATAAGAATAATAGTAATAATAATAATAGTAATAAACATAATAATAATAATAATAATAATAATAATAACAATGATAATAATGATAATAATAAATAAATAAAAATAGCATGTTTATTCTTTATATGTAATTGTTCATTGTCTCGTTTAATTAAAATATTAGTTATTTGTCGAGGTTTTTTTGTTTCTTTTATTTTTCAATTTATTTTTTGTCAAGTTTTCCAATACTGAGATATCTGAATGTCTATTTTTCTATATCTGTCTGTCTGTCTGTCTGTCAAAGTATTTTATGTATGTATCTAACACTGTCGGTATATCTATCCATCCATCTATCCACCTACCTACCTGCCTACCTACCTACCTACCTATCTGTGTATCTGTCTGTATCTATCTATATATCCATCATATGTTTGTCTGTCTGTTTCTCTGTGTCTGTCTGTCTTTGTGTATGTATATATCCAACATTGTCAGTGTGTCTAGTTGTCTGTCTGTCTGTCAATATCTATGAATATATCCATCGTATATCTATCTGTGTGTCTGTCTGTGTCTGTGTAATTTTGTAGTGTATCCAGCCTTTAATCTACTTACCTACTTACCCGTCTGTCTATCTCTGTCTCTCTGTCAGTCGGTTTCTCTGTCCATATCAGTCTTATTGTTAGTCACTTTGAATATTTCTCTCGCAGTCAACCGGTCTGTCTGTCTTTCTGTGTCAGTTCATCTGTATTAGTTATGGTTCTTCTCTCTCTCTCTCTCTCTCTCTCTCTCTCTCTCTCTCTCTAATGACAAGGTTTCCCACTTTATTTCCTCCACTTCCTCCATTACTCTCCGTCCTTCCCTCTCCCCTCTTTCTCTAATTTTTATCCCTCTTGCTTCCTTCCTTCCCTTCTCCTTTATTGCAGTTATTTATCCTTTATTGCTTCGTCTTCCTCTTCCCCTTCTTCATCTGGTTTTGTTTTTATTTTCTTTACTTCCCGTTCTCTCTCTCGTGTACCCCCCGTTCTCGTTCACGTTAGTCCCAGTTTGCATGCCTTGTCTTCCTGTCTGTCTGTCCCTCTCTGTCTGTCTGTCTTTCTGTCCCTGTCTGTCTGTGTCTGTCTTTCTACCTGTGTATGTCTTTCTATGCCTGTGTCTGTATTTTTCTCTCTCTCTCTCAGTATTTATATTTCTGTCTTTATCCATTTAACTATCTGCATGTTTACCTTAGTCTGTCTTTTTTGTCTACGTGTTTTCTTTATCAGGTTTTCTGTTTCTCTCCACTTTCTTTCTCCTCTCCTTTCCCTCGCTGTCTCATTCACTTCCCTCCCCTCCCCTCCCCTCCTCATCTTCCCCTCCCCTTCCCCCTCTTCCCTTCCCCCTGTTATACTAGCACACACAGACAGACAGACACACGCCTCCGAATCTTATGACAGGAGCCAAAGGGACCTTCCCCCCCACCTCTCTCTCTCTCTCTCTCTCTCTCTCTCTCTCTCTCTCTCTCTCTCTCAGCACCCCATTATTAACCCTCCCCTCACATAACAAGGGGGGGGGATGTTGTAATTGGCTGTGCTTACCCATTAGTGTGTCTGTCAGTGTCATTAGGATCAGCATCAGTCATTCTTCGTCCCCTGATGTCATTTACCTCATCAGTATATACGTTTTAAGGTAACTAGAAGGGTGAAGCTGTAATCTGCCGGACCCTCAGAGAAGAACGACGAATTCTGCCCAAAAATGTATAATTCTAAACGTATCACTTAACTGAGGGGGACAGGGGAGAAGGGGCACACATCCTCCCCCTCCCACCTCCAGAGCCGCACTGAGAACACCTGTACTTATTTCTTTACCTTATCATCATCATCACCTTGACCCCATTTCCCACCGGTAATTGTGATAAGTCAGGATTTAGAAATGGAAAAAAGGAAACTGGATATTTATGTGGCCTTATCATCAGAGGATCCAGTGAAATGGGCCATGAGTTGCATCAGTTCAGCCCACATTCAGAGTTGGCAGATGGTAGTGAAAAGAGGGAGTCTCTCTCTCTCTCTCTCTCTCTCTCTCTCTCTCTCTCTCTCTCTCTCTCTCTCTCTCTCTCTCGGCACCTACTTTACTAATTGAGCCCCGTGACTGACTGTACGGCTGTCTCGCTCCGGCATAACATACTTTACTTCCTTGTTCGCACCGCACTTTATTTCCGTAATTAGCCTGGAGAGCTTTAGTCCCCCCCCCCCTCAACCTCCTCTCTCCCCTCCCCTCCACGTCCCTTCGCCTCCCCCTCCACCTCCCCTCCCTCCTCGTACAATCACCGACTCCTTGTCAACACCGTACTGCTGAGGTATGAAGGATGGAGAGAGAGAGAGAGAGAGAGAGAGAGAGAGAGAGAGAGAGAGAGAGTTTTGAGGGGAAGAAAAAGTCCAGATGATAGGGGAGCTGTTGTTGTCGTTGTCGCTTAACCCAGGTCTGTCTCCGATCGGACCCGTCGACCGTAGGTAAGCAATTTCTTCCGTAGGATTGCCCTATAGGTACAGTACACTAAATGCTCTGTACAGGATACTAGCCCCCCATTTGTGGCAGGCAGCACCTCCCTAGGGTTGAACCATGGCCCTTCCCCGCGGCGAGGTACAGGGAATTGAGAAGAGGTTTGGGTCTCAGGTGGACGCTCTACCAGGTGTGCACAGTGCCACCACGCGAAGGCTCCTTTCTAAGCGCCGGTAAAAGTAAATACACAGACAGGATGATGTGTGTGTGTGTGTGTGTGTGTGTGTGTGTGTGTGTCTGTCTGTCTGTCTGTCTGTCTGTCTGTATGTGTGTGTGTTGTGTGTGTGTGTGTTGTGTGTGAAAGTCAGCCGATATTCTCAGTCCTTTATTACCACAACTGTAAAACTCAGGAACTGTCTTCTCCAGTCTGTCTTCCTTTTTGCCTACGATGCGCCGAGAATTGTCTGAGGAGCTGACGATGAAGGGAACTTGTTTTTTATTTTGTTTATTTATTTATTCATTTATTTTCATTTGTTGGATATCTGTGTATTGCAGGCTTTCATCCTTTGGTTTTTATACAGTTACATACGAACTTACATACATATCGGTACATACATACTTAGAGAGAGAGAGAGAGAGAGAGAGAGAGAGATGGCGGGTGTGTAGGAGTGTCACGCCATCTCAGAGATAAATAAGTTCCAGAGTCCACGGTCCTCACACTCATATTTCAGAAGGAGGAGGAGGAGGAGACACTGGGGAGAGGGGGGTGGGTAGTAGGTGTGGAAGGAGTGAGAGCAGGGAAGGATGAAAAGTGGAAAGAGACATGAGGAAAGACGAAGGGAAAGTTTGGAGGAGGAAAGAAGAAGAAGGAGGAGGAGGACGACGACGAAAGAAGAAAAAGATGAAGAAAAAAGAAGATGAAGAACGGAGGAGGAGGAGGAGGAAAGAAGGAAAAAATGAAAATAAGGAGGAGGAGGAGGAGGGAGGGGAGAAGGAAGAAAGGGAGGGGGAGTGAGAGGGGAAAGAGGATTGAGGAAGGAGAGAGAGAGGGTAGGGTAGAAAGGGAGGAGGGGAAAGGATGAAGAAGGAAGGTAAAGAAACAGATAAAGGAAAGGGATGGGGAGGAGATCGACATGGGGGAAAAGGGGAGAAGGAAGGACAGGCTTGGGGAGCAAAAGAAATAGGAGGGGAGAGGGGAGGGAAGGAAAGGAAGAGGGAGAAAAGGGATAAGAGTTTGGGGGAGTGATGGGTAGTATAGTAGTAGTAGTAGGACAGGAAGGAGTGGGGAGAGAGAGAGAGAGAGAGAGAGAGAGGCTTTGAATACGAAACACGTTAGCAGTGGAAATTAAAAATAAGAACACGAAATATGACAGAGGAGAGGCAAGGGAAAAATGGAGAGAGAGAGAGAGAGAGAGAGAGAGAGAGAGAGAGAGAGAGAGAGAGAGAGCTTTGAGGGGAAGAAAAAGTCCAGATGATTGAGGAGCTGAAGAAAAGAGAGAAAAGAAATAAAAAGAGGAGATTGACAGAAGAGAGAAAAAGTGAAAGAGAGCAGTGACAGACAAACATTGAAGAGGGGGTATACGGATGGTAGAGAGAGGGGGAGGAAGAGAGTTAGAGTTAGAGAGAAATAGAGGAAAGAGAATGAGGAGAAGCACATGTGAGGAAAAGAGAAAGCGAGGAGAGAATTATCAGAGAGGCGGGTATTGTCCATATGCTAGAGAGGAAGAAGAGTAAAGAGTTTAGATAATAGTAGGAAGAGAGAAGGAAAGAGAGACGACAGGCAGTAGATAGAAAAGAGAAAGAGAAGGGAAAGAGAGAACGAGAGAACAGACAGCAGATAGAAATGAAAAAGAGTAGGGAAAGAGAGAAACAGTTGGATGGAAAGAGAGTACAGGCATAAGTTGAAAAGAGAAGGGAAAGAGAGAAATAGGGGAGGGAGAGAGGGGGAGTTTGGGTAATACAGATAGAGTGAAAGAAAGAAGAGGAGAGTAAAACATAAAGATAAAGAGAAGGAAAAGAGAACTAGTGCGGAGGGGGGGAGGGTAGAGAGTCCAGATGATAGAGAGAGGGGAGGGAGGAGGGGGAGGGGACAGTAAAGAGGGGGGAGAGGGGGCTGGGGGGCAAGAAGGACCCCGGGCAGTGTCGGAAAATAATGTGCAATTTTCGTAATGCGTCGAGCGTGGGGACCGTGAGTTTTGTGACTGGAGGTGAGAGAGAGAGAGAGAGAGAGGAGAGGAGAGGAGGGAGGGGAGGGAATAACTGAGAGAGAGGAGAAATGGTGCTAGGAGAGAAGGTGGCGAGGGAGATGAAGGCTAGAGAAGCTGAGAATGAGTGGGAAGGGGGTGAGGGGAGAAAAGGAATGGTAGAGGGAAGGGGAGGGGACGAAGGGAGGAAAGGGGAAAGGGCAACTGAGAGAGGGAGATAAGGAAGATGAGAGGGAGAGGGGTGGGAGGAGAGGAAGGGGAAACAGAACGGGAGGGGAAAAGAGGGGAGAGATGGAGAAGATAGGGATTACAAAGGAAGGGAAGAGGAAATAGAGAGAGAGAAGGGGGGGGGGTAAATAGCAGAACATGGAGGGATAGAAGAGGATAGGAAAGGGGAGAGAGGAGGGAATGAGAATAAGAGAATGAGAAGGGAAGGAAGCTGAGATGAAAAGGAAAGGATGGGTTATAGGAGCACAAGAGGAAGTGAAGGCGGAAGGAAAGGGAGAGAAGGAGGACAAGGAAAGAGGGAGAAATGGGGAAGACAGGGCAAGGTGGCGGAAGGAAGGAAGAAAGAAAGAAAGGAAGAAGAAAATACATATTATTATTATTATTATTATTCTTTCAGTAGTAATAACACATGATATTCCTAAATTCTCCCAACGCCCAGTCACTTAAATATTACTTGTTACTTTAGGGAAATATTTATCAGTAAGGGAGAGGAGTAAAGGAATTATTTAGGATTTTTATTTGCGTTTCCCTCCCCTTCATTGCTCGTAAGATGGTATTTCCCTTCATAATTAGTCATTTTTCGTCCCTCCAACCACTGAGGTAATTAATATGCTTGTTTGCGTAGAAATGGGTATGATTTTAACTCTGTGTGTGTGTGTGTGTGTGTGTGTGTGTGTGTGTGTGTGTGTGTGTGTGTGTGTGTGTGTAACTATGTCAAAATCAGCATCTATCCCAGTCAAGGCTATATCTATCTATATCTCAGTCTATCTGTCTATCTATCTATCTATCTACCTGTCTCTGTATATTAATCATGTATTTTTTATTTATTTATTATACCACCCTACAATTAACACTCCCCATTATGTGAGGCGCCTGGCAGTAAAGGGAAGTACAAAGACACCCCATTAACCCATCACCTACGAGAAATATCCCCATAATTAAGTAAATGGGTCCTCGTGTGGAAATAGGTGAAGTAAAGGAGCATCATGTCCCCATAATAAAGTACATGGGTCATTGTGTGGAAATAGGTGAGGTAAAGGAGCGTCATCGTATTGAAAGGGATAATGTCAGGTTAGGTCAGGTGAGACGATGTAGCGCCACTGATCTTTAGGTCATCATAAAATCACTGAAAATAATACGCTACCCTTCCTATAATAATAATAATAATAATAATAAAATAATAAGAATAAGAATAGTAGTAGTAGTAATAATAATAATAAGAACAGTAGTAGTAGTAGTAGTAGTAATAATAATAATAATAATAATAATAATAATGGTATAATCATTGTCATCTACCCATCCATTTTTCTGCCAGTCAGTTTATGCCTGTCTGTCTGTCTTATCTGTCTCCCATAGCGAGTCAGATCCACTGGTCTTATGCTCTATCTCTACTGGTCTTATCCTTATCTCCACTGGTCTTATCCTCTATCCACTGGTCTTATGCTTATCTCCGCTGGTCTTATGCTTATCTCCACTGGTCTTATCCTCTATCTCCACTGGTCTTATGCTTATCTCCACTGGTCAATTGGTCTTATCATTTCTCACCAGCCTTTGTTGTTGTTGTTGTTGTTGTTGTCAGGTCATATTAAGTCAGTGAAAAAGTTATTGAGTTAGTTGCAGTTGGTTTATTATTTTTATGTATTTATTGTTTGTTGCGTTAGGTCATAGTGAAGTCATTTTAGGTCACAGTTCAGATGCTTTAGGTCATTGGAGAAGCTATCGAGTCAGGTCCACCCCCCCCTGTTTCGTTTGGTTAGATTAGGTCAGAAATGAAGTAAGTAGTTAAGCCAGGTCAGATTTAGTCGGAAGTCAAGTAAAGTCAGGTCACAATCAAGTCAAGTCAAGTCAGGTCAGGTCAGTCTTTATTATATTATTGAAGAAGAGGTCGTCAGGTCCTTCTGTCTTATACCTTATTAGTTCTCTTTCTTTCTTTCTTACTTTCTTTTTTTGTGAGGTCGAGTCAGGTCAGATGGGGTGAAGGGTCAGTAAATACAGGTCATCAATTGCCCATTCCTTCCCTGTGATGGATAGTGGCGCAGAGAGAGAGAGAGAGAGAGAGAGAGAGAGAGAGAGAGAGAGAGAGAGAGAGAGAGAGAGAGAGAGAGAGAGAGAGAGAGAGAGAGAGAGAGAGATTCCCTGTTCTTTCTCAGTCTCCCCTCACAGATTCTCACCCCTTTTTCCATTTTCCTTCCTTCTCTCCTTCCCCTTTTCTTTCCCCTCCTCTCCCCTGCTAATTCCAGCCTCTTTAGTCCCCTCTTCTGCTCGCCCTGTTATCGCTGGCCTCTCCTTGCTCTCATCTTTATTCCCGTCGTTCCCCTCCCCCTCTTCTAATTCGCTCATTTAGTTCCTCTTGCTAAACTATCATCTTCTTGCATCGTCTCCTTCTTCCCTTCCCTTCCCCTTCTTGTTCTTGTTCATCTTCATTTCTTTTTCTTTTTTCTTTTCTTCTTGTTCTACAGTCTTCTTTTTCTTCTTGTACTTCATTCTTTTCCTTTCTTTTTTCTTTTTAATTTCTTTTCATCATGTTCATCTCGTCTTCTCTTTTTTCGTTTTCTTTTCTCATTTTTCGTACTGGTTCACCTGTTTATATTTGTTTTTTGTTTTGTTTTTTTTACCTCATTTTATTTTCTGATTTTTTTTTTTTCATCTTTTCTTCTTCCCTTATTGACATACTGTTACCCTTCCTTCCTTCCTTTCTCAGTGTTACCCTTCCTTCCTTCCTTCTTTTTTTTTGTCTCTTCCTTTCTCACAGTTAGCCTTTGTTCCTTCCTTCCTTCCTTCCTTTCTCACAGTTAGCCTTCCTTTCTTCCTTTCTCACAGTTAGCCTTTGTTCCTTCCTTCCTTCCTTCCTTTCTCACAGTTAGCCTTCCTTTCTTCCTTTCTCACAGTTAGCCTTCCTTTCTTCCTTCCTTTCTCACAGTTAGCCTTCCTTCCTTCCTTCCTTTCTCACAGTTAGCCTTCCTTCCTTCCTTTCTCACAGTTAGCCTTCCTTCCTTCCTTCCTTCCTTTCTCACAGTTAGCCTTCCTTCCTTCCTTCCTTTCTCACAGTTAGCCTTTGTTCCTTCCTTCCCTCCTTCCTTTTCTAGCTCTTCTCTCTCGCCGTTACCCTTCCTTCCTTCCTTCCTTCCTTTCTCACAGTTAGCCTTCCTTCCTTCCTTCCTTTCTCACAGTTAGCCTTCCTTCCTTCCTTCCTTACCGTTAGCCTTCCATCCTTCCTTCCTTCCTTCCTTGGCTCTTCCTTTCTTACTTAACTTTCCTTCCTTCCTTCCTTCCTTCATTCATTCTTTTTTTTGGGTCTTCCATTCTCACTTAGCCTTCCTTCTTTCCTTTTTGGCTCTTCCTTTCTTACTTAACTTTCCTTCCTTCCTTCCTCCCTTCCTTCCTTTTCTGGCTCTTCTCTCTCGCCGTTACCCTTCCTTCCTTCCTTCCATTTCCTTTTGGCTGTTCCTTTTCATCTTCGCTTCTACTTTTTTTTAGCATTTCAACTTTTTTTTTTTGTGCCAGCTCTTTAAAACAACTGCTTTCCTTTTTTTTTTTTTTTTTTTTTTTTTTTTTGTGATATCTTCCTTTGCCCTGTCTTTCTCCTTTTTCCTTCTGCCTTCTTCTTTTTTTATTTATTTTTTTTTCACATTGCATGAACCTCTGCTATTATTATCGTCATCGTTGTCGTCATTCCTCCTCCTCCTCCTCCTCCCCATCATCATCATCATCATCATCATCATCATTACGTTTTCACTTTCATTCTCTCTCTCTCTCTCTCTCTCTCTCTCTCTCTCTCTCTCTCTCTCTCTCTCTCTCTCTCTCGTCCACTCCCCTCTTCAGATTTATGTAAGGATTATCTTGGTCGCGGCACCCTCTCTCCCCTCACTTCTCTCAACCCCTCATTCCTCAGTTCTCCTCCATTCCCCTCGTTCCTCTCTCCTCATCTTATCTCCTCGCTCACATATGCCATTCCTCTTTCTTTTGTCCCCTCGTTTACTTCCCCTCACTTTACCCCTCATTCCTCAGTTCTCCTCCATTCCCCTCTTTCCCCTCTTCTCTTCTTTTACCATTGCCTTCATCTCTCCCTTCTAACCTCACTCTCATCTTCCATCCTCACACCTGCCTCTCTTCTCTCCCCTCTCTCCTCTTTTCTGCATCTCCTCTCCCCTCGCTCTGCTTTCGTATCTTTGCCTCATTCCCCTTATTCTTGCCGTCAAACCTTCTCTTTTTCCCCTCTCTTCCTCTTTTACATGTTCTCTTGCCTCTTCTCCTTACTTTCCATCTTCTCTCTTCCCTCTCCCATTCCATATCTCTCTTTCCTCTGCTCTTCTCCCTTTGTCTCTCCATCTCTCCCCTCGCCCCTTCCCTTCACTTCACTTCCCTCATTCCTCCTCCTTTCTCCCCTCCCCTCCCCTCTCCTTTCCTCTCCTCCCCTCCCCTCCTCTCCTCCCCTCCCCTCCCCTCCCCTCAAAGGACTGATGTGTTTGTAATTATTTTACTTTCCTTCTGTACTCTCTCTCTCTCTCTCTCTCTCTCTCTCACACACACACACACACACACACACACACACACACACACACACACACACACACACACACACACACACACACACACTATACCCTTCCCTTCTTTCTTCGTTCTTCTCCCTCTGCCTTTCCTCCTTCCATTTTCTTAATCTCATCTCTCCCTTCCTCCTCCCTCCTCTCCCCCTTCCCCCTCCTCCCTCCTCTCTCCCTCTCCCCTCCTCCCTCCCCCCAAACTGGGCATCGTATCTTACACTCAGCCTTATGACATACACCCCTCCCCTCCCCTCCCCTCCCCTCCCCCAATCCCCCATTCTCCCCCTCCCCTCCCCTCCCCTCCCCCAATTCCCCTTTCTTCCCCTTTTTTTCGCCCCAGAACTGGACTCTGTATCATATTGGCTATTGATATTATTTCCCCTTCCCCCTCCCCTTCTCTCACTTCTTTTCCCCTCCCCTTTTCCCCCTCCCCTTCTCCTTTTTCTTCTTTCCCACTCTGTACTCCTCTCCCTTCCCCTTTCTGTGCCCTCTTCTTCCCCTCCCTTCCGTCTGCTCCCATCCCCTCCTTTCTTTTCTCCCTTTCCATCCCGTCCCCTCCCCTCTTCTCCCCTCCCCTCCTGTCCCTTCCTCACATCCTTTCCCTCTCTCTCTCTCTCTCTCTCTCACCCATCTCCCGTCTGCTCTTCTCTGCCCTTCCCTTCCTTCTCTGCCCTCCCCTCTCTTTCTCTTTCTTTCTTTCCTCCTCCTCTCTCCCCCCTTCCTCATTCTTCCCCTCCCCCCTCGCAGTCCCCCTTTCTCCCCTCCTTTCTCTCGCTCCCCAAAACTGGACACCATATCTCACACTGGCTTTTGACATTATTTCATAGCCCCTACCCCCCTCTCCCCCTCTCTCTCTCTCTCTCTCTCTCTATTGATGTCTGTCCGAATTTCTCTGTCTACCCATCTCATCCTTAGTCTGTTATATATTATGATTGTGTCCCTCTCTCCTTTCCCCTCCTTCCCCTCCCTCTCTCCCTTCCCATCCTCCCTCCCTTCCCTCTCTCCCCCTACCATTTTCTCACACACCTCCCATCTCATCCTTCAACTCTCGCCCTCCTCTCCCCCCTCCTCCCTCATGCCCGCCCTTCTCACTCCCTCTTCCTCTCCCCTCCCGCACCTCCCCCTCTCTTTCTCCCTCCTCCTCAGAAGCCTCTCTCTCTCTCCCTTCTCCCCTCCTTCACTCCTCTCCCCTTATATTGAAATACATGCAGAGTGCCCTGTACTCTCTATCACACTCTCTCTTCTGACACTCTCTGTGGTCATATCTCTTTATCACACCCCTCTACCTCCTCACCCCATGCCTTACCCCCTCTCTTTTATCACCCCCCCGCACCCTCTCTCACACCCTCTCATCCCACCTCGTCCCTCAATCTTACCCTATGTTGTTTAGCTTCTTTCCCCCCCCCTCATCTTCCCTTTACCTACCTTTATCCATCTCTCCCTTTGCCGTTAACTTCTTTCTTCCCCTCATTTTCCCCATTTGTCATCCTCCTCTTCTCTTCCCCTCATTTTTTCTTTTTCTTTAGTACACCTCCTCATTCCCCTCTGTGCTTCATTCCCCTCTCGTCTCCCCTTCCCCCCCTTTCCTATCCCCCAGTACAGACACACACACACACACACACTCTCAAGAACACAGCCATACAGTTCCGTTCGGTGATGTGTTTTTATAAGGTTAATTTCGTGATGTAATTTATATTCTCCTTGTGCCGTTTGTACAGCACAGAGGAAGAAATATTATGTAGTTTGGGACTCTCAGTGTTTTTTTTTTTTTTGGGGGGGGGGAAATAATTGGTACGTAACGCATCTATCTGTCTTATCTATCTATTTTTGATTCATATAGCCAATCAATCTATCTTGGGCGAATTTATATCTATCTGACGCATATATTTATCTGTTCATCTTTGACGCATATGTCTATTTATCTATGACGCTTATATCTATCAGTCTGACGCATATATCTATCTATCTGACGTATTATGTCTATCTGTCTTTGACGCATCTATTTATCAATCTTTGACGTATCTATCTTTGACGCATACCGTATATCTATCCGTGACTCATTTATCTATATATTTGTCCTGTACAAGGTTCAGTACAGGAAGACGAATATCCAGCATTGTCTGTCTCCCACGCTGACCAAGTACGAAAAAGGATGCGATGTCGTAGTGTGGGCAGTTTGTGAAAGGGTTGTAATTGGTTGTGTTTGTGTAAGAGTGAAGGTCGTGTTTGTGATAGTGAAATAAGTGTATTGGTTGTGTTTGCGTAAGTGTAAATGCCTTGGTTGTGAAGGTGTTGTAATTAGTTGTGTTTGTGTAAGTGTAAATGCCGTGGTTGTGAAAGTGAAAGTGTATTGGTTTGTGTAAACGGAAATCAACGAGAATTGCACATGTTCACACCCTTCCCGTTCACACCAACATACATAGACCCTGATACACACACACACACACACACACACACACACACACACACACACACACACACACACACACACACTGGTTTTCACTATAATTTTTTGCTCTGTATGGAGGTAAAGAAATTATAAGAGGGACGATTTATTGTTCAGCATCGTGTGTGTGTGTGTGTGTGTGTGTGTGTGTTTGTGTTAATTTATGGAGTAGCCAGTTAGAGAGAGAGAGAGAGATGAATAAGAGCGAAGAGATAGATTGGAAAAAGGTAAGGGTTAAGAGAGAGAGAGAGAGAAAGGGATGAGGAGAGAGTGATTGGAGGAAGAGGAGAGAGAGAGAAAGAGAGAGAGAGAGAGAGAGAGGTGGGTGACAGGTAATCCAGAGAGAGTGTGTTCCTCCTCTCACACCCATTGTTGCTTCTGACACCTGCTGGCCTCTCCCCTCACTCTCTCCCCTCATTCTCCCCTCACCCCCACTCTCTCCCATCACTCCCCTCACTCAGTCCTCTCATTCTCCCCCCCCACCCTTCTCTCACCCCCCTCATTTTTCCCTCGTTCTCCCCTCACTCTCTCCCCTCATTCTTCCCTCGCTCTCCCATCACACTCTCCCCTCATTTTCCCCTCATTCTTTCACCGCTCTCTGTCCTCATCCTTGCCGCTCACCCTCTCGTCACTCCCCATATCGTCTCCTCTCATCCTCTTACTCTCCCCTCATCCTCCCCTCACTCTCTCCCCTTACCTCTCGCCATCCCCTCCTTTACCCCCTTCCACTTCTCTCATTCCTTCCCTCATTCCCCTTATTCCCTTTTCCCCCCGCCCACTCCCTGTTATCCCTTCCCTCACTCCCCTCACCCTCTCCTCACTCTCCTCTCACTCTCCCCTCACTCCACTCCGCTCTCACTCTCCCCTCACTCCCCTCACAGTCTCCTCATTCCCCTCTCACTCTTCCCACACTCTCTTCTCTCACCCTTCATTCCCCTCACCCCCACCCATTCCCCTTCATTTCCCCCTACACCCCTTCACCTTACATCTCACCTCCGGTCCCTCATCTCCCTGTTTCCCTCTCACCCCCCATTGTTTACTCCCCTCACTCCTCTCCCCTTACTTTGCTCTGCCCTCCTTTACTCCCCTTACCCTGTCCCCTCGCTCTCCCCCTTTCCCCTCCCTCATTCTCCCCCTCACTACTCATAACCATTCCTCTTGCGTCTGCTCCATACTTCTTATACCCCTCACTTCCCCTCACCCATAACCTCTAACCTTTTCCCCTTATTCACCTCACTCTCTCCCATCACCCTCCCCTCACTCTCTGATCACCCTCCCCTCCCCTTTCTCTCTCACGTCACCCTGCCATTATTATCTTTCACTCCACTCCTCTTTTTCCTCCCCCCTCACCCCCCCTCTCTCCCTCCACTCTCCTCACTCCATCTTTACTCCCCTCAATCCTTATTCCACCCTCACCCTTCATCCTCTTATCCTCCCACTCTCCCTTCGTTCCCATCAGCGTTCCCTTCACTCCCCTCATCTCTTCTCACTCCCTTTTATTCCCCTCTTTCTTCCCCTCACCGTCTCCTCACTCTCTCTAACCTTCTTCCCTCGCTTCCCCCCACCTCTCTCTCTCTCTCTCTCTCTCTCTTTCTCCATTTCGTGTAAATTGCAGTGCATTAAAAGAAGAGAGGGAGAGAGAGAGAAAGAGAGAGGAGGAGGATAAAAATTAAAAAAAAAGAAAATACAAAGGAAATGCAGGAAAAAGAGAAATGAGGTTGAGAGAGAGAGAGAGAGAGAGAGAGAGAGAGAGAGAGAGAGAGAGAGAGAGAGAGAGAGATGAAAATAAATGAGTGACGGAAGAGAAACGTTGGAAGATGAAGAAGAAAATGCTGGAAGGCAGAATGAGAGAACAAGGGGAGAAAGAAAGAGGGAAGAGAGAGAGAGAAAGGTGAAAAAATGAGAAAGGGAAAGAAGTGAGAGAGAGAGAGAGTTAAAAAAAAATAAGAAAGAGATAAATAGTTACAGGGAGAGAGGGAGGCACAGAAAGAGAGAAAAGGACATGAAAAAAGAGAGGAAGAGAAAAAGAGAGGTAGAGAAAGAGAGTGGACTCCCCTTGGCTGCCATACATTGTGAGGCAGATGAAGCAATCAACACGAGGGGAGGGGAAAGAGGGGAGAGGAGAAGGGTGGGGGAGGAAGGGAGGGGTTAGGGAGAAAGAGAAAAAGGGTGGGGGAATTGAGATGAGTTGGGAGAGGGGAGAGGAGGGAGTAAGAGTGAGGGGAGGAGAAGGGGGGAAAGAGGGGTGGGGGAATTGTGATGAGATAGGGAAGAGGAGGGGAAGGAGAGAGGTAAGGGGTAGGGGAGGAAAGAGATGAAGGATAGAGAGATAAGATGAGATTGGAAGAGAGAAAAGGAGATGAGAGGAGAGTGTTGAGGGGAGGAGAAAGCGAGAGAGGAGAAAGGAGAGGCGAGGGGAAATGAGGGGATGGATGTAGGGAAATTATGAAACAGAGAGTAGAGGGGAAGAAACAACGAGGGAAGAGAAAGAAGAGAAGAAAGAGGGAGTGGAGAGGAGGAGGAGGAGGATGGAAAGGGAAAGGGAAAGAGGGAGTTGAGAGCGGAGGAGAGAAGCAGATGAAAGAGGGGAGTGGAAATAAGGGGAGGAGGAGAGGGAGAAGGGGTTAAGAGATGAAGGGAAAGGAAGAGGAAATGTAAGACAAAACGGGAGAAGAAAACCAAGAGAACCAGCCAGGAGGAAGGGGAAAGGGAAAGAAGAGGGGAATTAAGGAGAGAGAAGGGGGGACGGATGAGGGGAGGGGAAGAGGAAACATGAGATAAAAGGGCAGAGAAAGGAAACGAGGGAAAGAAACAGAAGAGGGGAAAAGGGTAAAGGAAATAGGAAAGGATGGGCAATAAAGGCGAAGGATGACACCAGCACGATAGAGAAGAGAAAAACGAAGATAGAGGCGGAGGGGAAGAGAGAAGAGGAGAGAGAGAAAGAGAGTTGGTAAAGTGAGGAGAGACAATGAGAGAGGAGAAAACAGAGAGGACGTTAACCCCTTCAGGCCGAGGACTCTATGTTTATTTAATTCTTGCTGGTATTCAGAATTTTTTAAGATAAGTTGATACGGGAGCGGCTTTATCCAACCCAACCCAACCCAACCCAATTTAATGCATTCCAACCAAACCAAACCAAACCCAACAGAACACAGCACAGCACACTCTAGTTCAACCCAACCAAAGCCAACCCAGCCCAATCCAACCCAACCCAACCCAGTCCAACCCAACCCAGTCCAATCCAACCCAGCCCAGCCCAGCCCAACCCAACCCAACTCAACCCAACCCAGTCCAGCCCAGCCCAGCCCAGCCCAACCCAACCCAATATATTCCAGTCCATCTAACCCAGCCTGACCTAACCTACCCCTAACCTTACCACACTGACTGTTTTTACCCTCACAAATTTCAGACCCACCACAGATACGTTCACCACAGTTACCACAGGGAGATTTGACCGCTACCACAGCTACCACTTAAAAGGATCTACAACCCCCTACCACAGCTACCATTATTACTACCATGACCACCACATGACACACTCTACTCCTCTACCATCAAAGCCATTGTTACCACTGAAAATAATCTACCCCAGCTATAACTACCATAAACACTTCCATGACTACCACCCCCACCACATCTACCAATACCATCACTGTACCACTACAACCTCCACTACTACTACTACTTCTACTACTACTACTACTACTACTACTGCTGCTGCTGCTGCTTCCACCACAACAACTGCTACTACCACCATTTCCATCACTACTATTGCCACTGTCACCACTACAACTACCACCACTCCTACCTACTCTGTTACATGGCCTACCACATTTACTGCCATTACCACTTTCACTACCACAATCACCACACCACACAGTCTCACTACCTGCACTAGCCCTGCTACCACTCCCACCACCAGCACAGCCATGACCACCACCACTGCAACCATTACCACCACCGCTACCAACATTACCACTACCACAACTGCCAATATTTCCACCAGTACCAACACTACCACCACGACTACCAACATTACCACTATCACAACCAGCATTCCCACAACCACTACTAACATTTCCGCCAGTACAACCAGCATTACCACTTCCAACATTACTGCCACCACCACTATCAAAGTTACTGCCACTACCAACATTACCACCCCCACCACAACCAACATTACCACCACTACTACCAACATTACAACAAAAATCAGGAGACATAACAGTGAGGCCTTTAGGGAAATATATACAAAGAAAGAGGGAAATGATGGGGAGGGGGAGAGAAAGAGGGGAGGGGGTGGGGGAGGAAAGGGGGTAGGAAATCTATCATGTCTCTTCCCTTCTCTCTCTCTCTCTCTCTCTCTTTCTCTGTTATCCTTGTCTTGTTCCTGTAATCATACCTTTAAATAACCCGCCTACTGCAGACGGGAGAGGAAATGTGAGGAAGTGAAGGAGGAACGGAGGAGAGGAGAGGGAACAGGGAGGAAAAGAGGAAATGGGGAGATACGGAAGGAGAAAATGAGAGGAGAGGAGGAGGGAAGATAAACGAGGAGGAGCTGGAGAGGAAGAAGGAAGGGGAGAGATAGTAAGGGCGAGGGGAAGGAAAGGAGAGAGGAAGGAGGGGAAGGGAAGAGGGAAAGATCAGAGAATAGGGAAGGGGAAAGGAGAGAAGAGGAGGAGGAAAGGGGAGAGGAGGAAGAGGAAAAGAGGGGAGGGAAATGAGGGGGTTAGAGGGGGAAAGTAAGATTCTTTTTAAGTTTTTTTAGCTGTTGTGTTTTTTTGTATCTTTGTGACCTATAAAAGTTGGGTGAGGACACACACACACACACACACACACACACACACACACACACACACACACACACACACACTCTCTCTCTCTCTCTCTCTCTCTCTCTCTCACTTCCCAAGAATCACACAGACCATTTTCTTTTCTCCCACCCGTTTTCTTTCACCCCCCACTTTTTTAGATGTCCCTCTTTGGTTTAATTTCGGGGCCTTTCATCTCTCGCCTTTACTCCTATTATGTCTTGTGCTGCTCTTTTGTTAGCTCTTATTTTCTTTTATTTTATTTTTTGTAGTGCTTTTGTAAGGCTTTCATGGTTTTAGCTGAGTCCCCCCTCCTTCCTCCTTTTCTTTTTATTTTCTCTCTGTCTCTCTCTCTGTCTGTCTGTCTCTCTCAACTCATTCCGACCCTGCCCCCTCTCATTTCTCTTCCCCCTTCCTTCCTTCCTTCCTTTCTCTTCTCCCCTCACTCATATCCCCCTCTCTCCCCTTTTCCCCTCATTTTCTCTACCGTTCTCTCCCCTCTCTCTCTGTCCCCTCTCATTTCTCATCACCTTGTTTCCCTTCCCTCATCACCTCACTCATCCCCTCTTCCCTAATTTCCTGTTTCCCCCTTTTCCCCATCGCTTCCATTTTTCCCCTCACCCTCCCCTAATTCTTCGTCCTTATATTCCTTACTTTCCCCTCTTCATGTTCCCTCACTTCCACTCTTTTCCCCTCTCCTCATTTTCCCTTCTGTGTCATAACCTTGCTTTCCCCTCACCCTCCCCTCTCATTGCTCTTCTTCCTTCATTTCTCTCTTCCCTTAAGTCTTCATTTCCCCTCCACTCCCCTCATTTCTCCTCACTTCCCTAAATTTTTCCTCGTATCACTTTCCCTACCCATAATTCATCTTTCCCCTTCTTTCCTTAAATTATTGTCAGCATTCCCCTCCCTTCCCCTCATTTTCCTCCCCTCATTCTCACCTCTCATAATTTTCTCTCATTTTCCCCTCACTTTTCCCTCTGTCCTCATTTTCCCCTCTGCGTCATAACCTATATTTCTCCCCTCACCCTGTCCCCTCTCATTTCTCTTCCCCTTCCATCCCTTCCCTCTCCCCTCGCCCTCTCCTTAATGCCCTACGTCGCTCCTTCCCCTCGCGCTGTCCCCTCGGATCTGGCAGTATCTCTCTCCCCTCTCTCTCACCCCTCTCACTTTCCCCTCTCTAACCCCGTTCGTACTCTCGCTCTGTATGTCTGCCTGTTTGTCTGTATATATGTATGTATGTATGTGTGTCTACGACTCGCTGATTCTCTCTCTCTCTCTCTCTCTCTCTCTCTTTCTCTCTCTCTCTCTGCCTTCATTTCCCACAATTTCTTCCTTCCTCTCTTATTTGTCTCCGCTCCTGTCTTCCTCATCTCGCCCCTCTTCTCTCTCCTCCCCTCATTTTTCCCCTCACCTCTCTTCTCCCTTCACCTCCCCTCATCCCTCTTTTCTTCCCTTCACTTCCCTCTTCCCCTCCTCCTCCTCCTCCTTTTATCTCCCCTCCTCCCTCCCCATCTTTCTCCCCTCTTCTTCCCTCCCCTCGTTTTCCCCTCTCTCGTCCCATTCCATTAGCCGGTGATCAGAAACTCTCTCCTTTCCCCCCATTTTCTTTTTCCCCTCTCCTTTTTTTTTTCCCCTCAGCGTCTTTCAGAAGCTCCTCATCTTTAGGTAAGTGACCCCTTCTTTCTCCCCTTTCCCATTTTTTTTCGTCCCACCCTTTGTGTGTGTGTGTGTGTGTGTGTGTGTGTGTGTGTGTGTGTGTTTATGTATGTGTGGTTAAACGTATGTGTGTGTGTGTGTGTTATTTGTGTGTGTTAACGTTTGTATGTATGTATGTGTGGTTTAACTTATATATGTGTATGTGTTATTTGTGTGTGTGTGTGTGTGTTAACGTTTGTATGTATGTATGTGTGGTTTAACTTATGTATGTATGTATGTGTTATTTGTGTGTGTGTGTGTGTGTGTGTGTGTGTGTGTGTGTGTGTGTGTGTTAACGTATGTATGTATGTGTGTATATATGTTTTAGGGCAGTTCCTTTTGTTTGTTTATATTTTCTTTAATAGGTGTAGTGGTTAGCATTTCCAGCTCCTTGATGGAAGAACTCGAGATTGTTTCCTAGGCTGGTCAGACCGTGGTACCCCTTTTCACTCAGCAGAGGGAGGGGGAGGCCGAGGATGAGATGGAGGGATGGAGTGGAGAGGTATATGAGAGAGGGGTGTGTGAGCTGGGAGCAGGGCAATGAAATGGCGGTGGACAGGGCGACATGGAGGCGATTTGTTTGTGGCCACCCCTCACAGGATGAAGGCGTCTGACAATAGATAGAGAGATAGAATACAATTAGGGACCTGTGTCTAACAGTGACGGCTGTGGTATGTGTTGTGGGAGAAAACTGGGACTTGGAAGAAATGGGTTATCTGACTTACTTTCTGTCGATAGGCATGATCTCTCTCTCTCTCTCTCTCTCTCTCTCTCTCTCTCTCTCTCTCATTTTTTCATCTACCCTCGAAGTTTTCTTTTTTTTTTACCCTTCTTATGGTGGGGATAACTCAGCTATTTTGCTCCATATAGTGCCACGCGATTTTAGTCATACAGGGGTGAGTTGTAGGAGCTGGGGTGAGACAGGGGGGTGTGTTCATTATTTTTTTTCATTTTTCTGTGTTCACCTCATTTCCACTCCCATCGTTCACTTCTCGACACTCACTTATTCATTTCCCCTCTCACTTCCAGTCCTCACCTCACATATGTTCATCCCTTCTGCCTTTCACCTCCTTTCTGATCTTACTCATTTCCTTTCGTTCCTCTCGCTTCATTTCCCTCCCATTTTCCCTTTCATTTCCTGATTTTCCTTAACCCTCTCTCCTCTCATTCACCCTTTCCTCTCTCCCCTGTCATTCCCTCTTCCCTCTCTCCTTTCTTATTCCCTCTTACCCCCTCTCATCACCTCTCTCCTCTCATTTCTTCTTGTTCCTCTCGCTTCATTTCCCTTTCATTTCCTCAGTTCCTTTAACCCTCTCTCATTCACTCCCCCCTCTCTCCCCTCTCATCACCTCTCTCCCCACTCACTTCATCCCTCTCATTTTCCTCCCCTCTTTGCGACCCTGTCCTCTTTTGCCATTTCGCAGTCTCCCCTCTTCCTCCCCTCTCTCTTCCCCTCAGGCGGACGGTGGTAGTATTGGTGGTGGAAGTGGTGGCAGTGTTGGTAATGTTGGTAGTGGTGGTGGTGGTGGTAGTAGTAGTGGTGATGGTGGTGCTGTGGATGTTTTTATATATTTTGGTGGTGATGGTGGTGGTGGTGATAGTGGTGGAGGTGATGGTGATGATAGTGGTGGTGGTTGATAGTGGTGGTGGTGGTGTTGGAAGTAGTAGTGGTGGGAATAGTGTTGGTAGTGGTGGTGATGGTGATGTTGGACGTAGTGGTGATGGTGATGCTGGAAGTAGTAGGGGTGGGAGTAGTGGTGTTGGTAGTGGTGGAAATGTTGGTAGTCATCATTCATCCATGCACGTGAACACTACACACATCTCTTCATCAATTTTCACTGACTTTGTTCCGGTGTTAGTGGTGCAAGTAGCAGGAGGTGGTGTTAATGTGGTGGTGAGAGCTGATGGGGTGTAAGTGGTGGTGGTGCAAATAGCTAAGTGGTGAGAGTTGCTGGTGTGTTGATTGTGCAAATAGTTAAGTGGTGAGATGTGGTGGTGTAAATAATTAAGTGGTGTGAGTTGATGGTGTGTTGGTGGTGCAAAGCGGTGAGGGTTGGTGTGGTGTAGGTGGTGTTACTGTGGCGTAGGTGGTATGGTGTAAGTGGTGTAGGTGGTGTTAGTGGTGTAGGTGGTGTTAGTGTAGCGTAGGTGGTATGGTATAAGTGGTGTAGGTGGTATGGTGTCAGTGGTGTAGGTGGTGTAAGTGGTGTAGGTGGTATGGTGTAAGTAGAGTAGGTATGGTGTAGGTGGTGGTGTGATGATAGAGGCAATCAGTGTAATGGTGCTGTGAGTTGAGCGGTCAGTGGGACTCTCTCTAATGAAGACTGATCACCCTATTGAACACCCCTCCCCCCCCTCCCATCACCCTGCCTCACCCTTGCTGTGTCAACCCCCTCCCCCCCTCCCATCACCCTGCCTCACCCTTGCTGTGTCATCCCCCTACCGACCTCTCCCTGCCTCACCCCTCACCCTAACTGTCATCCCTCTCCCGACCCCTCTGTCACCCTGCCTCACCCCTCACCCTAGGATTGTCAGCCCCTTCTCCCTCCCTCACCTCTCCTCACCCTATCAGTGGCATCCCCTTCACCCTGCCTCACCCTCACCCTGGCTGTCATCATCTCCCTAACCCTGGCTCCTCCCTCATCCTGGCAGTCATCCCCTTCCCCCTCGCTCCCCTCACCCTATCAGAGCAGTGCCACCCCCTCAGCCTCACCCTAGCAGTGTCACCACCCTCTCATTCCCACCCCAGCAGTGCCACCCTCTCCCTTTCATCTCCCTCACCCTAAGAGTCACTCCTTTTCTTCACCCCTCACACCACCACCCCCACCCACACCCCGTCTTTTCCCATTCCTTACTCCCTCCTCCCCATCTCCTCCCTTCCCTCTCTGTTTTTCTCTCCCTATCCTCCCTCTCCATTTTCTCCTTCCCCTCCATCCCCCTCCACTTCTCCCCTCCTCCCTCCTCCCCTTACCTCCTGTCTCCCTCCCTCCTTCATGCCTCCTTTCTCTCCATCCCCCTTCCTCTCTCTCTCCTACTATCCTTCACTTACCCTTCTTTCCTCCTTCTCCTTTCCTCTCTTCCCTCCCGTTCCCTCAGCATCCTCTCGTCCTTCCTCTGTTTTCTTCTTATTCTTCCTTTCCCCTCTCTTCCTTCTCCTCCTCCTCCTCCTCCTCCTCGTCTTTGTAACCTACCATCATTTCTTTGGCTTCATGTCCCTCCTTCCCTTCCTTCTTCTTTCCTTCCTTCCCTCCTTCCATGCTTACTTCCCAGCCTACCATTTTTCTTCCTTGCCCCTCCCCTTCTTCTAGCCCCCTTCCCCTTCTCTCGCAGTCTTCTCCTCTCCTCCCCCTCCCTTCCTCTTCTTCCGCTCCTCCTCCACCCTTCTCTCCTTGTCTCCATTTCCCCTCCCTCTCTCCCCTCTTCTTCTTCCCTTCCCTCTCTCCCCGTCTCTTCTACCCCTCCTTCTCCACCTCTCTTTCCCTGTCTTCTTTATTTCCCCTCCCCCTCTCCCCTCTTCTTCCCTTCCCCCACTCCCCGTCTCTTCTTCCCCTCCTCCTTCGTCTCTCCCTCCTCCTCCTCCCTCTCCCCCGTTGTCTCCGTAGCCCACTATCATTTCTTGTCCCCCCCTCGTTTCCCCTCCCCCTCCCCTCCCCCCCTCACTGATCTGCCTGTCTGGAGCAGATCTCTGGGGAGCGTCGACCCCCTCCCCCTCCACCCCCCATCCCAGCGGAAACTATATTATATGACTCTTATTCTTCTCCCTGTGCCCCATCCCCCTCACTCTCCCTCCCTCAGCATCCCATAACCTCCCCTCCTTTACCCTCCCTCCCTCCCTCCCTCACCGTCACACATACCCTCTCTCCTTCTTGTTTTCAACCTCGTCCTCGTCCTCCCTCTTTTTATTATTATTATTATTATTATTATTATTCCGGCACAACAAACTTTATATTCATTCTCCGCTTTCTCTAGCCTTCTTCCCCGTCTCTGTCCCTCCCTCTGTCTGTTCTGCCTTATCCTTCGTCATTTCCTACCTTCCTTCTACGCCTTTGTCTCTCCCTTCTTACATTCCTTCATCTCCCCTCCCTCCCCTCTCCTTCTCTTCCTCCCACACTCCCTCGTTTCGTACCTCTCTCCATCCCTTCCTCCCTCACTCCCTCGCTTCTTCCCTCTCTCCATCCCTTCCTCCCTCGCTTCCTCCCTCTCTCCATCCCTTCTCCCTCTCTCCATCCCTTCCTCCCTCACTCCCTCGCTTCTTCCCTCTGTCCATCCCTTCCTCCCTCACTCCCTCGCTTCTTCCCTCTCTCCATCCCTTCCTCCCACACTCCCTTGCATCTTTCCTCTCTCCATCCTTTCCTCCCACACTCCAACGCTGCTTCCCGCCCTCCATCCCTTCAACCCACACTCCCTCGCTTCTTCTCTTTCTCCATCCCTTCCTCCCTCACTCCCTTGCTTCCTCCCTCTCTCCATCCCTTCCTCCCACATTCCCTCCCCATCCCTTTTTCCATCCCTCCCTCACTCCCTCTCTTCTTCCCTCTCTCCATCCCTTCCTCCCCCACTCCCTCCCTCTTTTCCTCCTTCCCTCCCTCACTCCATCCCTCCTGTCCTCCTTCCCTCCTTCTTTCTCTCCCACAAGCACGGAGTCTCCCGCATTTGGCCTGGAATTTATGATATCAAGCCGCCCTCTTGAGAGACCTGTGAAATATTCAGGGGAGGCAGGTAAGTAGGAAGCTGGAGGAGGGAGAGAAGGAGGAGGAGCGGGGAGGGGGAGGAGGAGGAGGAGCGAGGAGGGGGGAGAGGAGGAGAAAGTTGAAAATAAAGAAGAGACTAAGGAGGAGAAAAGAGGATGAGCGGGGATGAATGAAGAAAAATAAAGGAGGAGGAGAGGAAAGAGAGGGAGGAGGAGGAGAAGAAGGAGGAGAGGGAGGAGGAGAGGAAGGAGAAGGAGAAGAGGGAGGAGGAGGAGGCATGTAAGAAGTAAAAGTAAAGAAGTAGGCAGATGAGTGGAATGTTGGTGGATGAAGTAAGATGGATGTTAAATATAAAAGATGGAGGAGGACACAGTGATAAGGAAACGAGGAGGAGGAGGAGGCAGGAAGGGTGATGGATGGAGAAGGGAAGCTGGAAATTGAAAAGGGAGGAAAGAAGGAAGGGAGGAGGAAAAGCAGTGATGATGATGATGGAATAGGGTGTAAGGAGGGAAGTGACAGTGAAGGAGAAAATAGATGTGATAGGAAGAAGAGAAAGCAGAAAAGGATGAAAAATGGAAGGAAGGAAGGAAGAGGGTAAAAAAAAAAAAATGAAAGTTTGAGAACAGAAAGGAAGCAGGGAATGAAAAAAAAATGAAGAAAGCGAAGGAAAAGGAAGTGAATTAGAGAGAGAGAGAGAGAAAGAGTCTAATCATTACATATGCAGACAAAAATCATGTATTCAGAAGCTGAGGAAAAAGTCGAGAGAGACAGGTAGGTAGGTAGATAGGTGGGTAGGTGGATAGGCAGGTATATACGGTAGGTGGGAAGATATGTAGTTATGTAAGTAGTAGTGGATGTGTAATTTGAAATGCAGTTTCATAGGTAAGAAAGTCGGAAGGAAAACCGGAAGTAGGTAGACAAATGGGTACTACTACTACTACCACCACCACTTACTACTACTGCTACTACTACTAGGCTACTTTTACTACTGCTGCTACTGATACCACTATTGCATGATGGAGTGCATGCGTGGAGGGGTGTTAGGGAGTGGAGATGAGCGGTGTTAGAAGAGCTTAGAGATATTTTTGTAGCGGCCACTCTGGATAAACTCTGGGATTAGGAGTCTGGCTGTAGATAGATTGGTTGAGAGAGAGAGAGAGAGAGAGAGAGAGAGAGAGAGAGAGAGAGAGAGAGAGAGAGGTGCGAGACTGAGTGGGAGGGAGAGAGGGAGGATGAGAAAGACAAATATCACACATATTCACATGTCACCACTTCGGCGTTAATACCCACCGTCCATACTGAATATGGATACGGCGAAATGACATCAGAACCACAATATCCCTCCTTTCACCGGGAAATACAACACTAGTAGCAACAATAACTAGCAACATAAGCCCGACCCCAGCAAAAACCACCTAATAAGTCCACTCATACCCACCCACCCACCCAGTGCAGTGTTAAGCATGGAAGCGATAGGACTGGGTTGACCCGAAGGCATATTTCCTGTACAATCTCCTCCCACTGAGCTCTTAGCCAATGGGAGGCGCTGAAACTTGTGACGTCGTTCGCCTATGGTCCAATCATTATTCTCGTCAACCGGTGGGATGTACCGGTACCCGTGACGTCACATGGATGCGCTGGAGTTAGTGACGTCATTCCCTAAACTCCACCTGCTGTTCTTATGCACAGAGAAGAGCACAGCCACACAAGAATGGATAGTCTTATCATCATCATCATTATTATTATTATTATTGTTATTATTATTTCTACTGGCGCTACATTTCCCTCGTACCACCACCACCACCACCACTACTACTACTACACTACTACTACTACTACTACTACTACTACTACTACTACACTACTACTACTACTACTACACTACTACTACTACTACTACTACTACTACTACTATGTACTGTTACTGCCAACTTTTATACTACTGCTGATACTACAACTACCGCTACTGTTACATATGCTACTGCTACCGGTACTACTACTACTACTACCACCACGACTACTACTACTACTAATGCTACTACTGATGATAATAATAATAGTAATAATAATACTAATGATAATAATAATAAAACAGCAATAAAAGCTCTGCAAACGCACAAAAACAAACACAAACACAGAAAAGTTACCCTCACTGGCGCTTGCATAAAAAACACCATCTATATTTCATGTTTTCAATTTTGAGGTGGGATTGTGCATGTGTGTGTGTGTGTGTGTGTGTGTGTGTGTGTGTGTGTGTGTGTGTGTGTTTACTTTTAGTTTTATGTGTATTGATATTCTGTAATGTGTGTGTGTAATTATTTTTAGTTTTATGTGTATTAATATTCTGTTATGTGTGTGTGTGTGTGTGTGTGTGTGTGTGTGTGTGTTTAATTATTTTTACTTTTATGTGTGTGTTGATATTCTGTAATGTGTGTGTGTGTGTGTGCACACTCGTTGTATATCCATTAACATTCTTTTATTTGTGTATGTGCACGTGTGTATGCATCTGTGTACATGTGTGTATGCATTTTTCCGTGTATACTTGTGTGTACATGTGCTTCAGTCTGTGTGGGTGCTTAGCTTTATGTGTGTGCGTGCGTGTTTGCGTTTATGTGTATGAATCTGTGTGTACTTTTTTGTGTGTGCGTGTGTACCTGTGTGTGTGTGTGTAACTATGCAAATGCAGTCGCATATAGTTCAAGTTTTTCATATGGAAATTGTTCGTTTTCATTTTTGTGAGTGTTTCTGTGTGCAGTGTGTGTGAGTCAGTGTGTGTGCAGATATATGAGTGCATGTATGTATATGTATGTGGAGGCTGTGTATGTAGACCGTATGTGTGTGTAATTGAATATGTATGCTATGTATTTTGTGTGTGTGCAGAGAAAAAGGGGGGAGGAGAGAGTGTGTGTGTGTGTGTTAATTGAAAAATAAAACTCGAATTTCTTAAGGGTAAATGTAGACACTTCTTAACACCCTAACTCGTGATCTAAGACATTAACCCCTTCACCCTAATGAAGTATTTTTTTCCCATAGTGTTCTTCTTACCTTCAGACGATTTTACTCAGCGTAGGAGAGAGGCTTTACGAACTGGAGGGGTTAGATACAGGCTTCATTGTTCCCTTGTTTATATCTCCCCAGCTGAGTGAAATCGTCTGGAGATGGCAGGAAATACTGAAAAGACGTCATTGCTTTGAAGAGGGTGAGGGTGAAGGAGGGAGAGGAGGGGTGAAATGAGGAGGGGGAAGGGATGGGAGATAAAATGGGACAGGGAAGGAAATGGGGAGTGGAGTGATGGTGAGGAGGGAGAGGTGGGGGTGAGGGTGAAGAAGGGAGGGAGGGGGTGAAATGAGGAGGGGAGAAAGGATGGGAGATAAAATGGGACAGGGAAGGAAATGGGGAGTGGAGTGATGGTGAGGAGGGAGAGATGGGGATGAAATGAGGGTGAGTTAGAGTGGGTTACGGAAGGATGAAGATGGGGATGGGGAAGGGAAAAATATGTATGTTTTTAATGGGCGGTCCTTATGAATTGATTAATGCAGTTAACTTGGTAATGTGTGTGTGTGTGTGTGTGTGTGTGTGTGTGTGGTAGATGCCTTTTCACGTGCACTTAAGATTGTCAAAGTGAGTGTGTGTATGTATATTATGGATTGGACAGGTGTGTGTATATATTGTACATGTGTGTATGTGTTTGTGTGCGTGTGTATGTGCGTCACAGCTAAGCCGGGATGATCATGTGACTGAGAGGGTTACTAGATCAGCCAAAAGGGGGGAGGGGGAGGGGGATAGATGGGGGAGGGGGAGGGGGATAGATGAGGGGTGGGGAGGGGTAGGGGGATAGATGAGGGAGTGGGGAGGGGGAGGGGGATAGATGAGGGAGTGGGGAGAGGTAGGGGGATAGATGGGGGATGGGGAAGGGGGAGGGGGATAGATGAGGGGGTTTGGGGAGGGGAGGGACGGAAGACGGGGTTGAAAAAGGTGAGTGGAGATGGGGGAAGCAGAGGAGATGGAGAGAGGAGGAAGAATTGAGAGAAAAGAGGAGAGGTGAACGTCTAAAGTGAGGAAGAGAGGGTGGGGATGGAGAGGGAAGAAAGGAGAAGGGAAAAAGAGAGGAGAGGAGAAGGGGAGAAGAGAGAAAGAGAGGAGAAGGGGAAATGAGGGAAGGATAGAAGAGATAAGGGATAGAACTGAATAGGGGAAATGATAGAGAGGAAGAGGAAGGGGGGAAGTGGAGAAGATGGAAGGCATTGGAGGGGAGAGAGAGAGATTCTGGATTAAAGGGGGGAGGGGAGTGGATATCCGATAGATCGAGGCTAAGCGAGGACTCAGAGGGGAAGAGGAGATAGATAAAATATGAATGCACTGCCTAGTTTGTTATTGATATTTGAGAGAGAGAGAGAGAGAGAGAGAGAGTCAGGGAATATGAAAGAGTGAGAGAAATGAGTAAGGTGAGACGTGAGTAAGAGAAATGAATTAGAAGAGGAAAGAGAAAGACGAGGTAGTAAAAGTTTGATGAATGAGGAAATAAGAATGAGAAAGAGTGATGTAAAGATGAGTCCGTGAGTGTAGAATGAGGAGAGTGAATGAAGATGTAATTGCACAAGATGGGAAAGTGAGGGAATGAAGAAGATTAGGTGAACGAAGAAAGTGGAGAATGACGAGATGGCAGAATTAGTGTATGTGGACGAATGCGAAGAATGAGTAAGAATGAATAGGTATGAAAAATGAGATTATTAAGGCGAACATGAACGAAAAGAATGAAGAATGAGGAGATGTGTATAAACAATTAAGCGAATGTGGTAGGATGAGAAGAGTGAATGAGGTGAGAAATCAATGTTGTACGTTTATGAGAGGGTAACGTCAGGCTTAAATGAGTCAGTGAATAAGAAAATGAATGTGAATGAGTAAGGTGGCTAGTAAGAATGAATAAAATAGAGTAAGTATGATTAAGAGGATTGTAAAGAATGAGTCAAGAAATGGAGTAAAAATGAGTAAGATGAAAGTAAGAATGATTAAGATGAAAGTAAGAAAAAGTAAGAGTGGGGTGAGGACGGGAGGTGAACAAGACTGTAACCTTTAACCCGTGTTTAGCAGTTAACACCTGTCGCCCCGCACACCTGCCTCCCCCACACCTGTCGCCCCCACACTTGTCCCCCCTCACCTGTCCTCCACACGTCACCTTCACACAATCACGTCACACCTGTTGCCCCCTCACCTGTCCTCCACACCTGTCACCTTCACAATCACGTCACACCTGTTGCCCCCTCACCTGTCCTCCACACCTGTCACCTTCACACAATCACGTCACACCTGTCACCCCCACACTTGTCCCCCCTCACCTGTCTTCCACACCTGTCACCTTCACGTCACGCCTGTCACCCCCACACCTGTCACCTTCACAGTCACCCCCACACCTGCCCTCCCCAAACCTGTCACCCTCACCTGCCATCCAGCATCTATCACCCCCCCACACCTGCATCCCTCAATTCTGGACGGTCCCTATGAAACACCTGTAATTAGTAGATGTAATTAGCCTGCATCCCACTTTTCAGGGCGTCGTTAACAACCATACCGAAAGATCATATTTAATTATTTTGTTTCATAAATTTTCGTCAAGAATTTGGGGTATTTATCAGATCTTTTCGGCCTCTGTTTTAATAATGTAATAGTTCCGGGTAAATTATTTGAGAGTTGGATAGAAAATGGGTTGACATGACGGATGTTGCGTGCCCGCCGTAATGGGAGAGGCGTGGAGGAAGAGTTACTAGCATCAGTGTGTGAGAGAGAGAGAAGGGGGAAGGGGAGGAAGAGGGAGTGGAGAAGAAAAGGAGGGAATGTTAAAAAAAGGAAGAGATGAAAGGTAAGGAGAAAATGAGTGAGTGAGAGAGAGAGAGAGAGAGAGAGAGGAATTGGTCGTTGAGAGGAAATTGATGAGACGAAAAGCCTTTGATTCCACTCTGTTTAGAAGTGCTCTGTGTGGTGACCCCCTACACACACACACACACACACACACACACACACACACACACACACACACTGCAGGATGAAGGCTTGTCATTTCTTTCTCCATCCTGACCTGTTCGCTGTATAATTGTTTTCTTCTATCCTGGCACACACACACATACATACATACGTACATACATATAAGCGAATACGGCTCATACGTACTGTCCATACGAATATGCGACTCTCTCTCTCTCTCTCTCTCTCTCTCTCTCTCACACACACACACACACACACACACACACACACACACACACACACACACACCTGAATGACTTTGATGTTTGTATCTGTGTGTGTGTGTGTGTGTGTCCGTGTGCATGTGTGTAAGGAAGCATGTGTACATAGGTCCGGTGAGATTTGTGTGTGTGTGTGTGTGTGTGTGTGTGTGTGTGTGTACGAATGTTATGCTATTGCTGGAATGTCAAGAGCAACTGTGATGTTGAGAGAGAGAGAGAACTAAATAGGTACATAACTAGCAGATAACTTGCTTGTTGTATAGATGTTAATATATGGATAGATAAAATAGATAGACAGGCAGATAGATAAGTAGGTAGATAGGTTTACTAATGTGAGTATGTAGTGATGTTAGCATTAATAATACCATATATAACTAGATAGATAGAAAAATAGATAGACAGATAGATAGGATAGATAGATGCTGGTACTCGTAGGTTCATATGCTATACTCTTTTCACTTACACTTGGTCTAAATCTGTCAATCTCCATTGTAAATGTTCAGTGGCAAAATGAAGCCCTAGAATGTGCTACTAGTCACGAAGAAGTGCCATGGGAAGCTAAGTGTGGAGCCGAAGCATTATTTCTTTTGTCATTAATCTACGGGAAATTGGCTGGAGAAGGGGAAAAATGAACACTAATATCCACCATCCATACTGATAAAGGAAAGGGGATAAATGAACTCTAATACCCACCGTCCATACTGCCTCCAGACGATTTTATTCAACCCAGGAAGACCTCGTAGTCAAGGGGTTAATGAAGGCTGTATCTCCCCTCCCCATTTCGAAAAAAAAAAAAAAAAAAAACTGATCCAACGAAAAAAAAAATTAGGAGTGGAAGGAATAGAATGATAATATGGGTCACCGTACTGAAGGGGTTAATGCAGTCTGTTATTTATTATTATTATTATTGTTATTGTTATTATTACCGTATTATTTATATTTATTATTATTATTATTATTATTATTATTATCATTATTATTAGTAACCCTTTTGCCATAGTCTGTCTGTCTTCATCTAACGGAACTGGGTCACTCGCCACCTGAATGCCAAGCCGTGGATGCTTAGTCCACCGGAAGCAAGAATAAAAACGAGAAAGAAAAAGAAAAAACAAAATACCATAGTGGCGGTGTTAAAGGTGATCCAAGATTCTGGCCATGTCTTGATGCCCTGAAGGTTGCATGGCAGTGGCTCCAGCAGTTCGTAACACACACACACACACACACACACACACACACACACACACACACACACACACACACACAGTCGATTCTAGGTACAAACAGCCACAAATAAAACAGTCACAGCGATACACAGCCACACAAAAACGTATACACACACACACACACACACACACACACACAGTCGATTATAGGTACATGCAGCCCCCCCCACCCCCCCCAAAAAAAAAAAAAAAAAAAAAAGCGATACACAGGCACACACAAACACATACACAGTCGTTCACAGTCACACACACAGCATACACCGCGAGTACTGGGAAAATACAAACTCAACAAGCTGTATTTCGAAACATTTATTTGTATACAAGTATGTACAAAGTAGATTTAGGTGGGGGTGGTGGTGGTGGGGGTGGGGGGGTTTGCTACATATTACTCTCTCTTTCTCTCTCTCCATCTCTCTTTCTCTTCACCTGGGCGGCTGTGGGGCAGGTGTATCGCGGGCAGGTGTTTCAATTTGGCCAGGTGTGTAAAATTTGTAAGATTAATTGGGTAGATATGTTATGGGTGACAGAGCGACTTGGAGACGTTTTGTCTGCGGTCACCCTTTGCGAGATTAGGGCGTCGGGCTATAGATAGATAGATATGTTAAAATGAAAGGTGTTAATTGGGCAGGTGTTAGGTAAAGGTATTAAATAGGTTAAAGGTGTCATCTGGCATTTTTGTTAACTTGAAAGGTGTGTTTTATAGGTGTTAAGTAGGCAGGTGTTATTTGGCATTGTCTTCATGTGTTGATAAGTATTTAGGCAGGCAGATGTTAATTATAAAGGTGTGTTAATAGGTGTAATTAGGCTGACAGGTGTTAATAATAAAGGTGTGTTAATAGGTGTAATTAGGCTGACAGGTGTTAATTATAAAGGTGTGTTAATAGGTGTAATTAGGCTGACAGGTTAATTATGAAGGTGTTAATTGGTCTTTGTTTAACAGGTGTTGATTGTGAAGGTGAGTTAATAAGTTGACAGGTGTTAATTATAAAAATGCGTTAATAGGTGCTAATTTGTCAGGTGTTAATTATAAAGGTGCGTTAATAGGTGCTAATTAGGCAGCTGTTAATTATTAAGGTGTCAGTTGAGCAGGTGTCTTAATAATGGTGTCATCTTTAAATATACCTATATGTGTCAGGTGTTCCAGAGACCTGACAATTACTGCTACACTTTCCTGATGCCATTTACCCTTGAGAAAGAAAAGTTGAATATTTTTGACACTTTTTGTTAGTTTCCCTAGAAGTGCGAGAGAAAATTTTGACACAATGAGGCATGATTTACTAGACGTGCGACGCAGATTTTCAACACACGTCACACACACGAGGGTGCCTAGTTTCATTTTGTTTAGTTTCCTAGTTTCAGTGTGTTTAGTTTCCTAGATATGTGATAGGCTGGGCATAGTAACACATTTTCCTGATTTAACAGCACGTGACACATATGCTAGGACGCCTGTGCTCATTCCTTTTATTGATACAGGTGACATGTGCTCGGACTCACCTTTACATGTTACGTTATTGATACAGGTGGCATATGCTGACACACCTGTACACTTTCCTTTACTGATACAGGTGACATGCTGAGACACCTGTATTCGTTCCTTTATTGATTCAGGTAACACGTCTTCTAACCCATTCACTCAGATTATGTTGTTATATTTTATCCTGGCTGCTTCTAGACATTTATACAAAGCTTAGGAGAGACTTTACGACCAGGAGATGTCAAATATATCATCTGTTAACCCCTTCACTACGAGGCGTCTTCCATTAAATAAAATCATCCGGAGATAGTAAGAGTAGAATACACAGTAGGTCATCGAACTGAAAGGGTTACGACACACCTGTACACGCCTTACGTATTTCTTTGACACGTGATGCAGATGTTGCGATACGCCAAGATATAAAATTTCTTTATTTCCAAGACATGTGACAGCAGTTATGACACCTGACACACCGTCCTAGATACGCCTGACACACTTTCCTCTTTTCCTAGATACTTATGACGCAGATTGACACACGCCTTCCTGATTTCCTTCATACGTGATACAGGTGTTCCGAGACATTTTTATTTCCTAGACAGCTTCAGTTACACCTGTTTTGACACTATAGCAGCTGTATCCGACACCTTTACACACCTTAATTACGTAGACAGGTGCCATAGACCTGTTTGGCACCTGACACTTTCTCCAATTTCATACAAAGGTGTTACAGATGTTTTTGATATTTTTATTTCCTACACTAGAATAAGAACCTATTTTGACACAGACAGTTTTTTTTTTTTTTTTTTTTTACACCTGAAACATTCATAATTACATATTTTGACACTGACATTGATTTTACACCTGAATCTTTCCTAATTATAGATTTTGACACTGACATTGTTTTGACACCTGACTCATTCCTAATTACAGATACGACACCTGCATGACACCTTTAACCCTAATTACAGATGACACCTGTGTGATAACCCTTTCGATATGATGACGGCTTTTTTTTTCGGTGGGGGCGGGGGTATTGTTTCTACTTTCACATGATTTTATTCAGCTTTAGGGAAATTTCTCGTACGGAGTAGGGAGGTGGAGACGATATATGACCTCTCCAGTTCGAAAAATCTCTCCAGAAATGAATACAGTCGTTCAGTAGCAGCAGTAGTAACACACATAAGTCATCTGATTGTACGGTATGGGTTGACACAAAATATTACTTTCTTATGCAGGCGTCAGAGGTATTTTTCGACACCTTTGCTTACCTTCCTGTCACCGTAATTCACTGTACTGATTTCTTATACAGGTGTCATATAAGTTTTTTGACAATTTAACACACCTTCCTAATTTCCAGTGTATGTGCAAAAACTTTCTTAACACCTCCATAATTCGTGTAGGCTACATGGGCAATAGATTTTTGAAAACCCAAATTATATATATAGGTGATGTAGGTTTTATTTTTATTTGTATTCACATTCTACATACATATCCCATAGACATTTTTAAAACTCAGATTCTTTATAAAGCTGCTGTAGTTTTCTTTTTTCATTTTTTTTTTTTAATTAGCCCAGAATTTATATACAGGTATCACATACGGTTTTCACACCTGCTTGATTACTAAGGTACAACACAGGTATCCATATCTAATTAAACACCTGGCCTGCCTCGCGACACACCTGCCTCAGTCACACAGCTGCCTTCACAACCTGCCTACCTACTGAAAAATAAATAAATAAGTACACTCCATCTTTTACAATTTTCACCATACATTTTTGGGGAGATTAAATGAAGATACAGATTGACTTTCGATTTTTTTTTTCAGAGGATACAGTAATTTTTCCAGAATATATATAAGTTCGTTTCTTAATTTTTTTCAAGGTAATTTTGTCCAAGGTTGTATTTTTTTTAGTAGGGCTTTTTTTTTCTTCCTATTTGGGGATACGGATGTGTGAAGGGGTTGGGGAGGTGATGGATTTTATGGGGGGGAGGGGGGAGAAGAGGTGTATGGGGAGAAAAAAAGCTATTGAATTTCTTAGAGAGAGCAAAAAAACACCCTCCATTCTGAAAAATAAATAAATAAAAAATCACACGTTTCCCTGTTTATTTTATTTTTTTATTTATGTACAAAGAGCTGACTTGAGGTTGGTGTTGAGGGAGGGGGTGTGGGGGGTTGGGGTTGGGGGTTAGGGGGGTTTCAAGGTCCCCCTCCCCTCCTTTTTTTTAAGTATATACACAGAGGTTGAGCTGCCCCTGGTTTTCACAGACACGCACTTGAGTTCCCCCTTATTTTGGTTGGGGAAGTGAGGTTTAGGGTTGAGGGGAGTAAAATTAAAGAGAGGGGAGAGAGTGAGAGAGGGGGGAGAGAGAGGTAAATGGGAAGGAAGAGGAGGGCGAGGGAGAAGGAGGAAAGAGGAAGGGGAGAGAGGTAAAAGGGAAGGGAGGGGAAAGGGGAGGAGGTGGGGGAGAGAGAAAGGAGAGAGAAGGAATGGAGGGGAAATGGGGCTAGAGAGAGAGAGGGGGGGAGGGGGGAATGGGGCAAAGAAGAGGTGGCTCCTGTTAAATTAGGTCAAGCAGGGGAAGAAGGGGAGAGAAGTAATATAAACATGAAGGTAGGGGAAGGAAGGAATATTTAGGACTTCATATTGGGGGTGGGGGTGAGGGGAGGGGGTGAAAAGAGGTCAGGGGTGTGGGGGGCTGTGTTGGCTTTGGGTGGGGGCAAGCGTAGGGGGGGGGTCTCGCCAGGTCCTAATTGGGGTTGTGTTGGGGAGGGGGAGGGTGGACCAGATGCCGATGGATGAATGACACGGAGTGAGAGAGAGAAAGAGAGAGGAAAGGTAATGACGGAACTGAGCAGGTCAAAGAGAAAGATTGACAGGAAAATCATCACAGACAAAAACACACACGAAATAAAACAGAGGAAACCCAACACAAACAGAAGAACCGACACACAGACACACACCAGCAAGGAGAGAGAAGACAACAGGAGTAGTAATGCTGAACAAGAGACACAATCCAACACAAACAGACCCACAGACCAACACCAATAGACACACAGACACAAACATAGACAGACGAACGCAAACAGAGAGACAAACCAGCCAGGAGAGAAGGCAGGGTAGGTAGTAAGGCCGAACCAATCATGGGCGGTGATTTAAGCGAGACACTTTGTTTGACCAATGAGAGGGCAGGGCTCATAACAAGAGGACACGACCGTCAGCCAATTAGCAGGGAGGGGGGGACGTGGTGAGAGGTGGAGGAGGAGGAGGAGGAAGGAGCAGTGGGAGGTGAGAGAACTGGATGAGGAAGAAGGAAAGAGGTGTGGATGTTGAGATGAAGATGAAAAAAGTGGCAGGAGAACGAAGGGGGGTAGGAAGGGTCTTTGAGGAGAGGTAGGGGTAGTAAGGAGTGAGGAGGGGATGGAGAAGGAGTGAGGAGGAGAGGGTGGTGGAGGAGGAAGAGAAAGAGGTGGAGAAGGGAGGGTGAAGGAAGCAGAAGAGCTGGGAGGAAGAGGAGAGGAGAGGGTGGAGGAAGAGGAAGAGGAGAGGAGAGGGTGCAGGAAGAAGAGGTGGGAGGTGGAGGTGGAAGGACAGGGCCGTCTGCCAATTAGAAAGACGATGGCGGGGCTTGATGAAAGGCTGGAGAAGAAGGAAGAGGGGGTGGAAGAGGTGTAGGAGGGAAAAGAGGAAGGAGGATGATAAGAGATTGTGGTGGGGTGGAGAAAGAGTTTGGAGGAGGAGGCAATATTGTCTTCAGGAGGTGCAGGTGGATAATGTGGAGGAAAGGGTGGAGGAGGAAGGAGAGGAGAAGGATAAGGAGGAAGAGAGAAGGAGAGGAGAGGGTAGAGGAGGATAGGAAAAAGGGAAGGGGAGAGTTTTACCTTTTCTTCGTCTCCTTCAGATGCCAATTACAGTTTGTCAGGTATGTTCACTTACTAGATTATTAGTAAATTAAGTACAGTACCTTAGCTAATCACGGGGGAGGGTTAAGTACCATTAGAGTCGTCTGTTGTGTAATTATGATGCTATTAGTTCATCAGGGTCATTAGCCTTTATATTTGTACTAATTGAAGGGAAAACACCATTAACTCTTTATTTATTTATTTATTTGCTTTTCCGTGTAATTATGTGAAGGGGAAATAGTTGCCATTAAGTTCTCGAGACCCCATTGACTCTTTACCCCGAGGACCTGTATCCCAAAAGTGAATGCCGTCACCCTTCTTAAATAAATACAGAAGAGGTCCTCGAACTGAAGGGGTTCATCATTACCTTTGTACTAAATTTAAGGGGTTCAGATACCATTACATTCCGTCAATGTGATCATTACTCTTATTACCGGTATTATTACAGTATTATTAGTAGTATTTTAAATGGAAAACAAGTGTCATTTTCTCAGTGATATTCTTTAGGGGAAATTCATCTATCATTTTCTGTGTTATTTTAATCATAATATATATAATGGGAATCATACCATTATATTCCATTATTTTCGGCGTTAAACTGCTCTCTAGGTGAAGGGAATCCGACACCCATTTTCTGTGTTATTTAAAGGGGTGGAGACAACTACCATTTTCTGTCTTTAAGGGGGACTGAAGTGCGTGTCGCCAACTCAGGGTATAGTCGCTCTTTTCCACAGCTTAGCTCGGAGGTGTGAGGGGAGGTGGTGGTGGTGGTGGTGGTGGTGCAATGGCGGTACCCTGTCGCTGTCTCTGCCATCCCTGTCTCCTGTCTGTCTCTTTCTATCTCCCAGTCCTGTTTATTTTTTATATTTTCCCTCAGAAAGTCAGTTTTGTGTTGGGTCGCATTGTCTTTCTTTGGCATTGTAACTGAGTGTCTTTTCTGTCTGTCTGTCTATCTATCTGTCTGTCTGTCTGTCTCCTTTCTGTCTCCGTCTGTCTGTCTGTCTCTTGTTTCCGGGTTATGTCTTTCTTTGGCATTGTTATTTTATTTGTGTGTCTCTCTGTATGCTTTTTTGACTTCCATTTTGTCTCCGTGATTTTTTTTTTATTTTTTTGAGGGAAATGAGTCGTGTAATTTTGTCTTTTTGGTATCCCTGTCTCTCGTCTATCTGTCTATCGCATGTCTCTGTCTGTCTGTTTGTGAGTGGTTTGTCATTCTTTGGCATTTTAGTCGTGTTTTCTAGTCTGTCTCATCTGTCTCATGCTTGAATAGGCTGTCCATCTTTGGCTTCCGACTCTCTTTCCGCCTGTCTGTCTCTCTGTCTAAAAAGAAAGCCAGATTTACTTTTTGTATCACTACAGTCTGGGTCCTCTCTCTCTCTCTCTCTCTCTCGTCTTCATGCCTGTATGTCTGAATATATGTCGCCTAAACTAACAGAAAAATCAGATCAATTAATAGGGATCAGAGGGTTAAAATTAGCTTGTTAGGAAGTTAGATTAAAGGTAGTTTGGATGGATGGGTAGGTTACTTAAAGGGTTAGGTTGGGTTGGGTAGTAAGGTTAGGTAAGAAGAGGCCAAGTAGGTAGGGTGGATTAGGGTAGGTAGGTAGGTGTTAGGTAGCTCAGGTTAGGTAAAGTGGTTAGGTTTTGTGGTAATTGAAGTCGGGATAGGTGGTTAAGGTGGGTTTGGAAAGGTTGTTAGGTAGTTTATGCTAGGTTAGGTTCAGTTAGATTGTTAGATTGGTCAGGGAGTCTGGTCAGGGAAGTCCAGTCATGTGTCAATACCAAGACAGGTCAGTAAAAAAAGAAAAAAAAAAATTGTACCCATCATCATTATTCACCTTTTCTGACCTCACTTTATTCCGGTCGCGAGCCAGCTGACCTACCATGACCCCTAGGTGACCTCAGAAACCAGGTCACGTTAACTTCCTGACCTCATCACATCAGGGTTCCAGACACGTACAGAAAAATATGAGGTGATGAAGATGCTCGGTCTCTTATCTGAGATCCCACGAAATAAAGTTTATTTTAGGTATACGAAACTACTATTTTTTTTCTCTCTCTCTCACTTCTCTCTCTCTCACTCACAATAAATACCAGTTAGAAAGACACTTCGAGGGCTAAGTTTCAGTGTATGTCGTTTATTGTCGTTTGGTTTCGTTCCTGGGGCCTGTTTTCGTGTGCCAGGTTTCGTTTCTTATCGAGGGCACACTTTGGCTTTCGTTCATTCGTGTCCCGCAACCCACACTTTAAAAAAATAGTTCGTGTGATTTTTTTTTTTTCTGCGTGGTTGTGGTGGTGGTTGTAGTGGTTGTAGTTGTGGTTATTTTTTCTTTCTCATATTTCTTCTTTGGTCACATTTTATTTATTTACTTTGTGCCTCGCAAGTGGGACGAGATTTTTTTTTATTTTTTCCAACGAGACAGACGCACGCAAACACACGCGATAAAAAATGAAACGTGCTTTTGTCTGTCCCCTCCTCTTCCTCCTCTCGCACACGCACACGCACGCACACACTACTGCACTCGATAGCAACACCATCACACGCGCACGCAAAAGTAAAAAAAGACAAAAAAGGAAAAAAATAGATGTCCCTCTTCTTTTTGTTCTTGTTTTGTTTTTCGCAGCGTCCCTCACACTTTGCCTCGCTGTCCCTCACCCTGGAGATGGTAGGGGGGGTCAGGGGTGGAGTCAGGGGGTTAGGGGAGGTTTAGCAGGGTAGGATAAAATGAGTAAAGAACGGAACTATTAGGGGAGGTGGAGGGGGGCGGGTCGTGGATGGATTGGTAGGGGAGACTGTGGAAGGGTAAGGGTCAGAGTAGGTCAATTATGCAAGGGTCAGGTGAGGAATGTATTGTAAAAAGGTGAGGAATATATTGCAAAAAGGCGAGGAAAATGGAAAGAAAAGGACAAGGAGGGATCAGGAGAAAAATAGTTAAGTTAATCGTAGAGGAAATAAAGGGAGGGACGTGAAGGGATCAGGACCATAGTGGATATTGCCTAGGGAAATTTAGAGAAGGGGTTATGGGACGAATCAGGGGCGTAGGTTAGGGACATGAAGGGATCTGGGGAAGGGCAGGTTAGGTAAGGCTTGTTGCATCCCCTCCCCCTTCCCCTTCCCCCTGTTGCCTGACCTTTGTTGACACCCGCACACCCGGCACTGTGGTCAACCCTCACTCCAACACAGCAAAACACTCGACACTTTGAAGGCTGAAGCGTCGAGCAGTCAGACCTCGTGAAATCCCACTTTTCCCGCTCACGAGGAACATGCGGTATGTAGTTGAATATTTCACTGGGGGGCGGCTGCTGTTGCTGTTGCTCTTGCTGCTGTCACGGCTTTCAGGAGGGGTGGATAACGCCATGCCGCTGTTGGGGTTCAATTTGGATTTGATAGGGGGTCGAAGTGGTGGGGTTTCAGTCGCATTGTATCGGGGATTAAACCGGATTTACCTTCCACAAGGGTTAAGACTGGATTGGATGGGGTTGAGACTGATGGGATTGAATTGGATTTGATGAGGTTTGAACCGGGTGTGATGGGAATTGAACTGGATTTGCTTTCCCAGGTTCGATCTGTTAGGTTTGGCCGGATTGAACCTTCCTGTATGGTTCGAAATGAATTTCTTGGACTTTGAACCAGATTTTTCCCTCCATTGTTCAAGCTTGATTGACAGGGGATCCGAACTGGGTTTCCAGGGATTTGAACCGGATTTTGGGGGGTTTGAACCGATTTGTAGGGGTTCAAACCGGATTTGTAAGGGTTTGATCTGGATTTGTAGGGGTTTGATCCGGATTCGTAGGGGTTTGATCCGGATTAGTAGAAGTTCGAATCGGATTTGTAGGGGTTCGAACCGGATTTGTAAAGGTTTGATCCGGATCTCCAGGGGTTTGAACCGGATTTCCAGGGGTTCAGACCGGATTTCCAGGGATGTTGCAAACCACATTTCCCCTCCATGGTGACCTGAGGGAACCGGCCAGAACAGTAGGTCAGTTTTTTTATTTTTATTCCCCTCTTTCAAGTGTGACCTTTCGGGATGCAGAGGCCCACCTGTTGTTTCCGGGTCTTGCAAACAAACCTTAGTCCCTCGTGGTCATCCATCGTATGTCAGGGCAGGTGAGGTCATGGCAAACTTGGGGGACCTCGTGGGACCCCCAGTGACCCCCAGTTATTAGGTCACGAGTCTTAAGGGCACATTTGACCTCCCATAACCCCAGGGACACAGAAATCACGCATTATGAGGGCACTTTTTGACCTGCGAAGATTCCACAGTGACCAGGTCTAGGGCACTTCTTGACCTCCTAAGTTGACCTGACGTACGAGGACACGAGGGCACTACATTGACCTCTTGAGAAGTCCCGGAATTGAAGTCACGAGGTCTGGATGTCAGGAGGGCACTTTTCTGACCTCACAAAGACTCCTAGCTAACTGGACCTGCGATATTTGTTTATTTATTTCTGACCTCCCAGAGACTCTAAGCTCACCGGGTCTAGGAGGTCACGAGGGCACTTTTTTGACCTCTGAGGAGTCCCAGAACTGAGGTCACGAGGTCTGGAGGGCACTGAGAGCAGAGGTCAGGTCAGAGGGCCGAGTTTCAGTAGGGCCGCCACACTTTGATTTCCGGACTGCGGTCACTCGAGGGCTTGACCGGCTGGAACGAGGAGTCGCGAGAGGGAAAGGTCATCGCCTTGGTCCCGCCCAGCGTCCGTGGGATGGAGAAGGCGCTGAGACCTCCGAGTGGGGCGAGAGGTGGTGGCCGAATGGTGAGGGTAGTTGCATTCGTCCCACTACCACCGTTGCTCGCACTAGTGTTGTTGTTGGTGGTGGGACTGTTGTTGTTGGTGGTGGTGTTATTGTTGTTGTTTGTGGTGTTGGTGCCGCTACTGCTTGTGGTGGAGGTGGAGGGGGAGGACACGGCTGCCGGTGAGCTGGAGGGAGGGGTGGGGGTGGCGTGGGAGGAGGGGTGGTGCAAGGCGGAGGTACATGGACCCCCACCCTCACAACCACGACATCTCAGGCACCGGGACTCTCCTGTAGAAGGCGGTGAAGAAGACATGAGTTACACACACGCAGATTAACATACATACGCACATATATCTGTAGATACATACGCACACACACATACATACATATTGGACCGTACATCATCAGCATCATAATCATTATCATTGCCTCTCCTGAAGAAATAGAAGCTTAAAAATACACACACACACACACACACACACACACACACACACACACACACACACACACACATCTAAGCTGGTTATACAAGTTCAGCATCGTTATCAACATCGATTCCCCAGTAGAAGAGACATATAATCATCATCATTATCATCACCATCATCATCATCATCATCATCTCACCTGCTAAAAGTGGCCTGGTGGGGTTCTCTGAGTTGGTGATGCTGGAGAGTGCGTGTGAGTGTGCTGCGGTGTGGGCGGGGAGGGTGGGGAGGGAGTGGGCGGATAGGGTGGAGAGGGCGGCCCCAGGGAGGTGAGCGCCCCCCACCCCCATACCCAGCCCGCCCACTAAGCCAGACGCCCCTCGCCACGCATCAAGCCACCCGTTGCCACCCACTGCCGAGAGAGAAGGTGAGGTGAGGTCAGGTTAGGTTAGATTAAAGTTAGATTCAGTAAGGTTAGGTTAGAGGGTGGTCTGCCAGTTGACGAGACTTTGTAACACCTTATTAGTGATTTATTCTGCATTTTATACCCCAGTACTGTATTGTATGATATGCGACTATTATTAAAACCGCATAAATTGCCTACAAGAATATTTTAAGGGATACGGAATGTGTGGCTTAAGGAAGAGATGCATTGACGCCTCCCCATACCTTCACACGGGCTAAATTCTCATCAGTCAGGTCAGTTTAGGTCAGGCATAAGCGAGGTAGGCTACGGTAGGTCAGTCCACCAGATCAATGTGGGCTAAGACCAGGTAATTTATTCTGGTTATTAAGTGCGGTAAATGAAAAGGTAGGTGAGCAAACGGTGGGTAGTCAATAACGTAGCTGGCTCTCAATGCCCGCTCATGACTCAGCCTGCCGAGGTGGTATTGGAGGTGAGTGGGTGTTGAGTGTGATGGATTTGGTGCCCACGCGTTGCTCAATACCCACTCGCACCCCTCTCACTGCTGTATTGGCGAACTCTGTCAATAATTCTTTCTGCTCAAGTTTTCTCTCACAGTGAATACAGACTTACTTCGGTATCCCCATAGTATTCTTAGCATTACCCACTTATTCCTTAGCCATTATTGAGAGTAACTAAGTCATTTATTGGTTTAATCCAGGTAGCTCTTTGATACGGTGTTGTTTTTCCTTCACCTAGTCTATGTAAAAATATCAGGCATTATTCAGAGTAAGAGCACAACCTGTCTATCTATGTATTGCCAGACGCCTTAATCCCGTAAGGGGTGGCCACAAACAAATCGCCTCCATTTCGCTTCCCTCCCCCCCAGCTCACAACCGCCGAAAGAAAACGAATAACAGTCGCTTGAAGTGCTCACTTAGCGCCCCTGTGCCCATGTGTTGACTTGGCATGCACCCAATGCCAAGTACCCACGCAGTGCCCCATGAATACCCTCTCAGAAACCCATGAATACCCACTCAGTACCCCTCAATACCCACTCAGTTCCCACTCACCTCGTGCCAGTTCCAGCGCCTTGGTGTGTGCGAGGGGACTGAAGGCGGTGAGTCCCAGGTTGTATCCAAGGGCGGAGAGGTGCGAGTCTAGCCAGGGGTGGTAGCCTAGAGGGAAGCCCCACCCGGGATGCCCTGTGGGATGGGAGGCATGGGTTAGTGGGGAGGGGGAGTTGAGGGATGGGGAGTGGGGTGGGGGAGTAGAGGGATGAGGAGTGAAGTGGTTTGTGGGGATGGGGTGTTTGGTGGGATGGTTAGGTTAGTGGGAAGGGGGAGTAGAGGGATGAGGAGTGAAGTGGTTTGTGGGGATGGGGTGTTTGGTGGGATGGTTAGGTTAGTGGGAAGGGGGAGTAGAGGGATAGGGAGTGGGGATGGGATGCCTGGGTTAGTGGGGATGAGGAATTTGGTGGGGATGGGGAGTTACGTGAGGATGAGGGGTATGTGGGGAAGGGGGATGTTAGGGGGGGAGGGAAAATGATTGAGGATTAGAAGGAAAACATGAAGAGGAAAGAGGGGGTGGAAGGGGAGGAAAATTCATTGGGGGGAGGAGGGGAGGATTGGTGGGAGGGGAGAAAAAAGTGACCAAGGAATAGATGGGAAGAAGAAGGAATGAGAGGGGGAGGGGAGGAGGATGGTAGGGGTAGGGGGAGGGAAGTGTAGGGGAAAGGGATTGTGGTAGAAATGGTTGTAGTCGTGGCAGGTATAATAGTTGCAGTGGTAATAATGTAGTTGTGGTAGTTGTTTGTAGTTGTGGTAGGTAGTGGGTTTGATTGTGAGTGGTTGTAGTTGTGGTAGTAGAAGTGGTTGTTGTGAGGGTTGTAGTTGTGGTAGTTATAATAATAGTAGTTGTGTAGGTAATGGCATTGATGGTTATGGTAGTGTTATTTGCGGTAGTTGTGGTAGTGTTGATGGTTGCAGTGTGGTAGTTATGGTTGTAGTAGTGGATAGGGGTAAGTTAGAAAAAAAAAATATTATAATCTACAGAAATGAAAATTGTTAAGCATAATAATCACAAAACTAAAAAAAAAAAAAACTAATTATTTAAAAAGTGAT
>NC_136980.1:1880000-1895000 GCF_032717465.1 Coenobita brevimanus | reverse complement strand
TTCAAAATTGAGAGGGACCGATGATGATGATGATGGGCAGGTTGAAGCTTTTACCTGTGGAAGAGGGGAAGATGAGGGGTTAGAAGAGGGATGAGAGGGGAAAGCAGAGGTGTATACAGGTTATAAAGTAGTTTGGGTGAAAGAGGTTTGGTGTTGAAAATTGAGAGAGTAAATACTGGCGATGATGATGATGATGATGATGGACAGTGTAGATGAGAGAAGATCAGGGGTTAGAGGGGAGATAGAGGAGTATGGAGGTTAAAAAGGGGTCTTGGTAATGATGATAATGGACATATTATTTTAGCAAGAGAAAAGAAGAGGGGTAATTAGAGAAGTTAAAATATCAGTGTTAGAAAAGTGAAATAGCTAGGGAAAGGAATTGTTTTTGTGTTGAATAGGGAAGTTAGGGGGACGAGTGTGTAGTCGGTCGGTGATGATGATGATGATGATGATGATGATGGTGAAGATGATTGATGATGATGATGGAGAGACTAAAGATTTCTGGTGAAGAGGAGGGATTAGAAGGAATCCTAGATGGTATAAGCTAAGATTCTGTGACTTAGGAAATATCAGAAGAAGAAGCATAAACTCAGGGAGAGGACTTGTGAAATAAAAAAGAGGATAGGGACGAGTTTGCGGCCGCCTGCATGGCCATCGGCGTGATGATGATGGATGGGTTGAAGGTTTTCGTTGCAGAAGAGGGTGTGGATAGGTAAGGGAAGAGGGGTTGGGTGGAGTGGAGTCTGGTGGGAGAGTTTGTGCGAAGGGAAGACGTGTAGTGGAAAGGGTACGTGAGGTGGTGATGGTGTGTGGATGGTAGGGAGCATTACGGTTGATGATGATGATGATGGTGGTGGTGATGATGATGATGATGATGATGATGATGGTGGTGGTGGTGGTGGTGGTGATGATGATGATGATGGTGGTGGTGGTGGTGGTGGTTATGAGGGGGAGGATTATGATGGTGAAACTGATGATTATAATAATAATGATGGTGAGGAGGAGGATTATGATGATGATGATGATTTTTGAAGACTTTATTTTATACAGGGTCCGAGTTACAAGAGGGGCCAGTCGATGGAAAGAATTGAGAGAGAGAGAGAGAAAGAGAGAGAGAGAGAATGCAGTGGTCATGTGCATAGGGGTTTGGCTGATGATGATAGACAGGATGCTTTTATCTGTGGGAGAGAAGAGAGGGGTTAGAAGAGGGGATAGTGGTGTGGGAAAGAGAGAGAGTGAGGGGGAAAAGGGGGAGAGGGAGGGGAGGGAAAGGGGGAGGAGAAAAGGGGGAGAGAGAGGGGAAGGGGAGGGGTAGGAGGTGAAAAGGGGCACAGAGGGGAGGAGTATGAAAGGAAAGTGAGAGGAGTGGTGAGTGCATGGTCAAGTTATGTTATATGATGGATCGGTTGTGGGGAAGAGAGGGGAGTTTGAAGAGGGGAGGTTAGGGGGAGAGGGGAAGGGGGGAAGAGAGGAGTATTAAAAGAAAAAATCGACCCGTTGGAGGCTGTTTGTTATAAGGGTAGGTTATGATTAAAACAACTTTTATTAAAGACAAGGATAACAGAGCAGAAGCCGGCAGGAAAAAGTGAGAAGGACTACCATGCAGGATAGAAAAACTGTCATGGTTTTTTTTGTTGGGAAAAATGAGTGAAAAATATAGTCTATACAAATTTAACCCACAAGGGAAAGTAGTATTAAGGCAATGTTGTGTCCAGGCATCTCGAAATGAACGGATCTTGAATTTGGCTTATATTGTGTGTGTGTGTGTGTGTGTCAGTGTGTGTGCGCGCGCAGGAAAATATTGTATACTGATATTCTCTCAATTTCTAGGTAATACACAGATACAAATACCGTATGTAAGGAATAATAAGACGGTGGCTCAGTCGTTAGAGAGGTGGCCCAGGTTCAAATCTCCGCTGGGGCAGGGAACAGTTTAAGGATTTGAATGTCATTACGGCAGACTTTCCTGATCTACCAGAAGACCCGGCGACATGTCATAAAAATACCCCCGCTAATACCAGTACACCAGTCCTGTATGAAATATCCTCATGTACCTCCCTCTCTTCCTTCTCCTTCCCTCATCTCCCCCTTCTCCCTTCTCCTCCCTCTCTCCCCACTTCTCCCCCCCTCTCTCCCCGTCCCTAGAAACCATTAGAGCCTTAGGGAATACGCCCCCACCCTCCCCCTTCTCCTTCCCCCTCCCCCTGCCTCATCCCAGCCACTTCCCTTTCTGATGCCACTGTTACTGATACATTCAGTAGTAGAATTAGTATTATTATTAGGTAGCAGTAGTAATAGTAATAGTAGTAGTAGTAATAATAATAGCAGCAGTAGTAGTAGTAATAATAATAATAGTAGTAGTAGTAGTAGTAGCAGCGGACGGCACTAAAACAAAACCCTTATGATTCATGGTTTTCTCCCCTTCTTCAAAAGACCCGTTTCCTGTCTACATTAGTTTCCCCTCACTGGCAGGGAGGAGGAGGGAGGGAGAAAAGTGGGGAGGGAGAGAGAGAAGAGGAGAGGAGAGGGGAAGGAAAATGGGAGGGGGGAGAGAAGGAAGAGGAGGAGGAGGAGAGGGAGAGTAAGACAGAGGATGGACTAAAGAGAGGAGGAAGGGAGGGAGGGATGAGGAGAGGAGTGAGATAAAAAGAGGAAAGAGACGAAAATTGGCAGGTATATAAAATTAAAGTGGAGAGAGAAGAGAGAGAGAGAGAGAGAGAGAGAGAGAGAGAGAGAGAGAGAGAGAGAGAGATGAATCTTAAACAGGGGTCGAACAGGGTTACAATCGATAATTTGAGAGAGAGAGAGTTATGGGGAGGGGGTGCGATGATATTGGATGGGTAGTATACTGAGGAAAGATGAGGGAGACTAGGGAGAGAGAAAGAGGATAGAGAGAGAGAGAGGAGGGGAGGTGGGGAGATGAGGAGAGGGAGGAAGAGAAATAGAATGGGGAGAGGAGAGGGAGAGGGAAGTAAAAAAGGAGGAATGGGGGAGGAAGGAGGATATGGGGAGAGAGGGTGGGTAGGAGGAGGAGAATCGGGGAGGAGTGAGGGGAGGTTAACGGGAGGTGCAGGGGAAGGAAGGGGGTGAGATGATGGGTGGGGAGGGGAAGAGGAGGGGGAAGGAGGAAGGAGGTGAGCTGAGATGGGAAGGGAAAGGGAAGGGGAAGAGGGAGGGGAGGGATGAATGGAGAGGAGAGGGAGTTGTGGGTGAATGGAGGGAGGAAGGGGTGATGGAAGGATGGGGGTGAAGAGGAAGAAGGGGGAGGGGAGAAAAGGGGAACAGGGGAGAGAAGGGGGAGGGATCTGAAAGAAATTAAAGTAGAAATATTTATCGTGAATAATAATACTAAAAAAAAATCAATATACCTGACCTGTTCCTGTTAATGATAGTTCTCTCTCTCTCTCTCTCTCTCTCTCTCTCTCTCTCTCTGACCTAACCACCTCACTAACTACCGGTCAAACTAAGGTAATTGTCCTTTGGCCCATTAGGTCGATACTCCACTGTTAACCCACCCTATTGTTCACTCCCCCTTGTTGTCCGGATGATGGAGCACTTAATTGGATGGTTAGGTGGATGGTTGGTTGTCTGGGCAACGGGACAGTTGTTGGATGGTTGGATTGATGGCTGGTACTGTAGATGGATGGATGGGTGCTTGTTTGAGTGGTTGGATGGTTGAATTGATGGATGGTACTGTAGGATGGATGGATGGTTGGGTGATTTGTTTGAGTGGTTGGATGGATGAATGGATGGTTGTGGTGTGGGTGGTTGGATCGATGGATGGAATTGTGAATGGATGGTTGGTTAAATGGATGGATGAGTGTATGGTTGAATGGTATTTTTGATGGTTGGATGGTTAGGTGACTGAGAGTGGATGCGTGGATGGTTAAATAGTTACGATGTTGGAGTGGATACATGCATAGTTGTGTGGATGAAAGAATATGATAGGATGGAATATGTGTTTTATGAGTGTATGGATTCGATTCTGGTCATAGATTAGACAACCCGTTCCCTGAGTTCCAGCGGAGTTAGATCCCCCAGAACATCCCCTTCATTTAGTCTTTATCCTTTACAGTCAATAGGCAGAGATTTATTTTACCTAACAAAATATTAAGTCTTGCTGACCTGCGTACATACCACACACTTTCTCACGTCGCAGTTTGGGCACTAATACACACTGTCTATGTTGAATACACACTGGGGGTTATCTCGTTCAGGACTTGTTTGATGGTATGAGCGGAGTTTGCGTGTGTGTGTGTGTGTATGTGTGTGTGTGTGTATGTGTGTGTGTGTGTGTGTGTGTGTGTGTGTGTGTATGTGTGTGTGTGTGTGTGTGGAAAGTTCATAAATAGTTTCAACTCCTCCACCACAATTACTTTTTTTTTTTTTTTTTTTTTCGTTGTTAGATTACCACCAAAACCAATTTCAGTTCAGCTTGGCCCTAAATTGGCACCTTTCCATCCTGCATGCTCAGGTGTAACAATAAATTCAGAATACGGTACTAGTCACGAGGAAGTGCCATGGAAGGGATGTAGAGCCGTAGCGTTGTCTTATTCTGCTCTTGAACTACGTGAAATAAACAGCAGGTGGACGAAAAGTTTGAGCCAGGTTAAAGTAGAAAGAGCATAGTTTTTTTATTTTTATTTTTTTTATTTTAGGAGGTATGTGTAGTGGTGAAGGGGTTAATGAAGGCAGTATCTATCCCCTCAGTGGAAAATAGGTCTATCTGTTTATCTGTCTTTCTGTCTGTTTTATCTATCTTTCTATCTGTTATCAGACGCCTCAGTCCCGTAAGCGGTGACCACAAACAAATCGCCTCCACATCACTCCGTTCTCTGTCATTTGGCTTCCCTCCCACTGACTCACCCCCGTTCCCTCCTAATTCTCCCGACTTTGTTACTCCATCTCATCCTTCATCTCCCCCTACTTCTCTCCCCTTCCACCTCAGTTTTACATTCCTCTATTTCGTCTCATTCTCCGTCCTCTCCACATTGCCAAGCCATCTGGAAGTACTACAGTTAACACTCTCGTTAAACAACAACAACAATAATAATGATAATAATAATAATGATAACAATAATAATAATAATGATAATAGTAATAAATAATCATAATAATAATAAGAAGGTTCGATTCTCTCTCGTTTTGCTCTCCATCTCTCCAGTTTTCCCTCCCCTTCTCCCCTTGCCTCCAATCCCTCACTCTCACCCTCCTCATTCTGTGCTATTTTATCATGCTTTTTTTTTTTTTATATCCTCCTCCTCCCTCCACTTCTCCTCCCCTCTTATCCTCTCCTTTCCTCCCCCCATTCTTTCTCCACTCCCTCTCTACCTGCATCTCTCCCCCTTCCTCCTTCTGCCCGTTCTTGCTACCTCCTTCCTCCTTCCCTCCTCCTTACCTGCCTTCCTTCCCCTCTCCTCCTCTTTTTGCAGCCTCCTTCCCTCCCTCTTCTGTCTTACCTCCCCTCTCCTCTTCTTGCATCCCCCTTCCGCCTTACCTCCCCTCACTCCTTCCCCTCTCCTCCTCTTCTTCCCTCCCCCTCCCCCCTCCTGACACGTGTGAGAGGGGGGGAGGAGGGGGGAGGTGTAACATGGATGGACTGCGGTCAGTGATGAAGTGAGGGTGGTCACTGCTAATTGACTCTCTCTCTCTCTCTCTCTCTCTCTCTCTCTCTCTCTCCATCTATCTATCTATCTGTCTAACAATAACAGTAACCCCCCCCCCATACTCACCCCTCTCTCCATCTGCCTGACTTCCCAGCACCCCTTCACATCCCCAGAGAGAGAGAGAGAGAGAGAGAGAGAGAGAGAGAGGGGTGACAGGTAGGAACAGAGGTCAATCAGTGTCGAACCAACAGACATTTAATTACTGACCACAACACCCACCTCGCTAACTCATATTGGAGAGAGAGAGAGAGAGAGAGAGAGAGAGAGAGAGGGAGGGAGAGAGAGAGAGGGATAAAGGAGACAAATGAGGAGAAAAGGAGGGAAATAGGAAGGAAAGTGATGTAAATGAATGTGAGCAAAGAAGAATGAAGGAAGAAAGCAAGAAAGGTAGAACATAGTGAAGGAAGGAAGGAGTGATGAAGGAAGAATGCAAGGAGGAGGTACAACAATGTGAGTGAAGGAAGGAAGGAAAAATGAAGGAAGGAGGAGGGATAAGAAGAAAGAACGACGGGAATGAATGAATGAAGAAAAAAAGAAGGAATGAAGGATAAAGGGAGACAGGAATCGAGGAGAGGGAATGATTGAAGAAAAGAAGGAAGCAATGAAGGAAGAAAGAATGAAGGGACGCAGGAAAGAAAGAAAGGAGGAAGAGAGATGGAAAGAGACGAAAAAAGAGAAGAAAAGACGAGATGGAAGGAAGGAAGGAAGGCTAAAAGAAATCTCTGGGATAAAAAAGAAAAGGAAAGATGTGGTGACACAGTGGGTGAAGGAAGGAAGGAAGGAAGACAGTGGAAGGAGAGAAGGAAGGAAGGAAGAAAGAGAGAATGGACGGACGGAAGGAAGGAAGGATGGGAGAGACTGACTGGGCGAAGGAAGGAAGAAAGAAAGGGAGGAAGGAAGGAAGAAAGAAAGGAAGGAAGGAAGGTAGATAATAAGAGAGTAAATAAACAAGTCAATAAACAAAGAAAAAAAGGTACGAGAAGGTGATAAACAAGAGGTAAACAGATAAGTAAACAGTAAACAAAGAAGTAAACAATTCAATCAACAGGTGCTCCCCAGGTAACTTCTCCAGGTTAGCGAATCAATACTCTCTCTCTCTCTCTCTCTCTCTCTCTCTCTCTCTCTCTCTCTCTCTCTCATTTTCTCCCATTTTTACTCCCCTGCTCCCCCCACCTTGGAAAACAAATGTACCACCTGTCCGGTCTAATTAAGCCTGAATACACCTGAGACTACACACACACACACACACACACACACACACACACACACACACACACACACACACACACACACACACACACACACACACACACACACACGAAGCACTTAACACATTTCACTCTAAATACACACAATACTCACACTACACGCAGCAAAACGCGCTTCACACTATGGTCTACAAACTCACACTTGTCTCACACTTCACACCAGCAAACACACAACTGCACTCAACTAACACACTCACACTACAACACACCTAACGCACTGAATTCTATAAACTCACACTTTCTCACAGTACACACTACCCAACACATAACACACTCGACTCCACAAATTCACACTTCTCTCGCACGACACACTATAAAACACCTAACACACTGCACTCCACAAACTCACACTTCTCTCTGCATACTACTGACCCCTTATGACACTACACACTACATATCCTGTGCACACTTCACACTTTTACTTGACTTACTAATGTCACACTACTTCATCAGGCACACTCCACTGCCCACTCCCTTGCACACTACACGCTTTAGTGAAGAATCGGTGCTTATGTAAGAGTGTGTGTGTGTGTGTGTGTGTGTGTGTGTGTGTGTGTGAGAGAGAGAGAGAGAGAGAGAGGGGTGGGTGGGGGGGGAAGGAGGAGGATTTGGCGAGGGAGGGAAAAAGGGACAGGTGTCGGGAAAATGAAGATTTGGTGAGAGAGAGAGAGAGAGAGAGAGGAAACGTACATTATCTTAGCAAATGAAGGGACATGCTACCAAACACCTAGGCTCGCAGTCAGGTCGGTTAAGAAAGCTCCCTAACACCTGTTCCGAAGCGATTTATTTTGCGTATTACACCTTCCCGCCCTCTTCTGTTTTTTTTAAAGCACTCTAATATCACCATACTCTGCATAAATAACTAGCAAAACGGTATTACCTTGTTATATCCAAAAATAAATCGCTAAGGAAGAGGTGTTAGGGAGCATCCATACCCGACGAGAGACGGACACGTTAGCCCCTGAACCACCGTGGCTCCTGGTGCACACATACACACATAGATGCAGTTCCTTACATGAAGACACACACACAGCCAATACAGACACAGATCGCAAATACGCACATGCACACGCAGATAAAAACAACAGGTGTACACGCATGGAAACAAACACACACACACACACACACACACACACACACACACACGTACATGTAAAATAGATATACACACAAACAGCAAACACACTCACGCCACTTACACCGCCACTTCAAAAGCCTTTCATAGCACACACACACACACACACACACACACACACACACACACACACACACACACACACACACACACACACACACACACGGCATTAATTAGAGAGAAGTGCCATATTCATACCTAATAATGAAATGATGAACGATTGTAATTATCCCGTAAATGATTAATATTTCCCCTCTACACTCTCCCCTCAGTCTCTTCCTCCCCTCATTCTCTCCCTCCCTTCCCTCCTCTTAGTTTCTCCTCCCCTCAGTCTGTCTCCCCTTTCTCACCCCTCACCTCCACTCTCCTTACCTCTCCTCCCCTCACCTCCATTCTTCTTACCTCTCCTCCCCTCAGTCTGTCTCCCCGTTCTCTCCCCTCCCCTCAGTCTGTCTCCCCGTTCTCTCCCCTCCCCTCCCCTCTCCCCTATCTTCCCCTCACCCCTTTCTCTCCCCTCACCCCTTTCTCTCCCCTCACCCTTTCTCTTATTCTCTCTCTCAGTTCTTCTCTTCCTTCCATACTCTCTTCCCCCTCACTGTCTTTGGCCCTTTTCCCCTCTTCATCCTCTCTCTCTCTCTCTCTCTCTCTCTCGTATATGCTTGCTTCAGTCTTTCTTTGACCATTTTCCCCTCTTTATTCTTCCCTCTTTTTTCCCTCTTATCTCCACTTCTCTCTCCCTATCATATCCCATCTCCTCCTCCTCCTCCTCCTCCTCCTCCTCCTCTCTTTCTCCTCTCTGTCCCCTCTCTTTCTCTCTCTTTCCCTATTTTGCCTGGTTTGTCCCCTCATCTCTCTCTAATCCTATTCCCCTCTTCTCCCCTCACATGTTCTCCCATCTCTCCTCGCCCTCTCTCCTCCTCCTCCCCTCCTCTCCTCTCCCCTCCTGTCCTCACTCACCCTTCCCCCTCTCTCTTCACGCTCTTTAGCCTCTCTCCCCTCCCTCTCCCCCCCCCCTCAATCCCATACCATCCTTTTGCGCTTTCAATGATGTGTCACTCCCCTCTCCCCTCTCTTTCCCCCTCCCCCTCTTCCCTCTATATTTGTCTCGTCCCCCCCCTCTCTCTCTCTCTCTCTCTCTCTCTCTCTTACTTTCTTTTTTCCTTCCCTCCTTCCTCTTCTCACATTACCCCTTATCTTTTCCTTTCCCCTCTTTCTCAATCTCTTCTTTCTTCCCTCTTTTCCCCTTTACTTCTTCCCCTTATCTTTCCTCTCCCCCTCTTTCTCAGTCCTTTCTTTCTCCTTTCTCCTCTCCTCTCTTTTCCTCTCCCCTCTCACTCTGTCTTCCTCCCCTTCCCCTTTTTATTTCACATCTCTATACTCCCCCCCCCTCTCTCTCTCTCTCTCACTCTCCCCTGTCTATATTTTTTCTTAAGATAGTGGTCAGGATGAAGAAGATGTTTAATTAAGTAGGTGAGGCGATAATATTGATATAGTGTAGGACAGGTGTGCCGTGAAAGGTGTATTGCAATGTGGGTGTTTTTCTCCCCTCTTCCTCCTTTCTCCTTCATCCATTCATCCAGTAATCCGTCTATTCATTCATTCATCCACCCATCCATCCGCTCATTCATTCACTAATCCGTTCGTTCATTCATTCATTCACTGACTCACTAATTCATTCATCCATTCATTCACTCATTCATCCACTAATCCGTCCATCCATCCATCCATTCATTCATCCATCCATCCACTCACTAATTCATTCATCCACCCAACCATCCGTTCTTTCATTCATTCACACACTAATCTGTTCATCCATCCATCCACCAGGCCATCCATCCAGCCAACCATCTGTTAATTCATCCATCCATCCATCCATCTGTCCATCTCCCAGTATTTCCGTCTATCCATCCATCTTTCTATATATCTATCTATCTACTTATCTATATATCTATCCATGCATCTATCTATCCATCCACCACTTCTCAAAATCCCTATACCACAATTTAGACCATATCCACCCTTCTGTCCACCCCACTTAAGGCTGAGTTTCCTTTAACAGGTTGTGAATTATTGAGAGAGAGAGAGAGAGAGAGAGAATCGTAGACATTTAAAGTAATAGTGACGGAAATATCACACACACACACACACACACACACACACACACACACACACACACACACACACACACACACACACATGGGGGAGGTTGATTGCAATTATAACCTTCGGGCAGACAAATGGGATGCGATTTTCGACTTTGCGGTCTGCGTGCGTAAGGGCGAAAGTGGCTGTGTTTTGCGTGCAGCCCGATCTGTATTTAAAAACGAGAGGTGCTTGTCTGGTTGCGTTGTGTTTGCGTGCGTTTTTTTGCGTGCGTGGATGTGTGTGTGTTGTCTGGTTAGGATTGTAGGTGCGTAGGAGTATGTGCGTGCGTTGTGTGGTGGTGATGTAAATGTGTGTGTGTGTGTGTGTGTGTGTGTGTGTGTGTGTGTGTGTGTTATACTTGTAGTTTAATGTATACCGGAAGTACAGGTTGAGAGAGAGAGAGAGAGTTATGGTCTCTTACTTTTACGCCTTATCAGTCTCTCTCTCTCTCTCTCTCTCTCTCTCTCTCTCTCTCTCTCCCTCCCCCTCTCTCCACAAAGACGACCATATCACAAATTATTAATATTCAATAACAAGTCTAATTACTTCTAACTGTTGTAATTAATAGAACGTAATTGCTTGTTAGAGAGAGAGAGAGAGAGAGAGAGACTATGGGTGTTAAAATAGTTGAAGTTCCTATAAGTGTGTGTGTGTGTGTGTGTGTGTGTGTGTGTGTGTGTGTGTGTTAGCTTCCTCTTGCACTATGCCCTTCCTCCTTTTTTCATGTCTTCTTCCTTCTTCCATTTTTTTCATTCATTCTTCTACCTACCTCTGTGATTTCTTCCTCTTTTCTCTCCTCCCTTCTTTTCTTCTCTCTTTCTTTCATTTTCTTCCTTTTCGTTTCTTCCTTCTCTCTTTCTTTCATTTTTCTTTTTTTATTACTCTTTTTTTTTATTTTCCTCCTCTCTTTCCATATTCCTTCTCTTTTCATTTTGTTTCCTGTCCCTTTCTTTGGCTTTTCCATTCTTTCTCGTCCCGTCATCTTCCTTTTCCTCTCCTCTTACCCTCTTTTTGTCCTCTCCTTTCTTATTTCCTCTTTATCTTCCTCCTCTGTCCCCTTCCTTCTCTCCTTCCTCCCTCACCTCCCCCTTCCCTCTTCCATCTTTCTTCCCATTCCTTCCCTCCCATTGGCTCTACCTTGTTTTTCTCTCCGTCTTCCCCTTTCTCTTCACCTCCCCTCCCCCCTCCTCTTTCTCTTCCTCCCCCTCTTCTTCCTTTCCTCTCTTCCCCTTTCTCTCCCTCTTCTCATCTTCCATCCCTCTTCTCTTCTTTTCTTCACCCTCTGCTCACTTCCAACTCCTCTTTTCCCTTTCCCTCTTGTCCTCCTCCCTCGCTCCTCCTCCCCTCCCTCCCCTTCCGTCTCATTTCCTCCCCCTCCCAGCGTTTACTACCCTTCTGCCCCTTTCCCTCCCCCTCCCCACCTCCTCCCTCCCCTCCCCTCCCCTCCCCCACACAGACATTTGTTACCTAAGACAGAGAGCGAATCAATACCCCCTCCTCCCCTTCCCCCTCTCGTCCCCCTCCCCCTCCCCCTGACTGCACACCTCTCACCTCTCCCTCATCCCTCACTCTTCTCTCCCTCACCCCTTTCTTCTTCTCCTCCTCCTCCCCTCACTTCCCCCCCTCTCTCTCTCTCTCTCTCTCTCTCTCTCTCTCTCTCTCTCTCTCTCTCTCTCCCTCCCTCCATACCTCTCTCGCCTCTTCCCCATCCCTCACTTTTCTCCCTCACTTTCTCCTCCTCCTCCTCCTCTTAAGTGTGGGGTAAGGGTCTTATTTACAAGGTGTGGTAATTGTAGTGTTGCCTTGTGGCTGTTATTACTACTACACGCACAACAACTGCAATAACAACAAAAAGAACAAGAGCAACACAATAATAACAGTAATAACAGCAGCAGTAACAACAACAGTGGCAGGCATTTTAATAATAATAATAATAATAATAATAATAATAATAATAACTAGAATTCTTATATTGTTACGGTCATATCCAAAGAACTAGCCTATACATTGCAGATGAAAATACTTTTGTTATCACTGTAGACCTAATATTAAGGGACTTTAGGTATGACTCAAAATTTTTTACGGATTTTGACCTGTGACCTTGAGATCAAGGTCAAGGTCATTCATACTATGCAAATCAAGTCCACTCATGACCCACTACATTTTCACAGAGTTTGGTCAAATTCGGTCTGGTACTTTTCGATTTAGCGCTTTCAGGCATGAGGCGGCCATTTTGATTTTCCTCAGTATCTCAAGAAGTATTTCTTGGATCTCAGTATCCATACCCAGGTGCACCAGTATACCCAGGTGCACCAGTATACCCAGGTGCACTAGTATACCCAGGTGCACTAATATACCCGGGTGCACCAGTATACCCAGGTGCACTAGTATACCCAGGTGCACTAGTATACCCAGGTGCACCAGTATACCCAGGTGCACTAGTATACCCAGGTGCACTAGTATACCCAGGTGCACTAGTATACCCAGGTGCACTAGTATACCCAGGTGCATTAATATACCCAGGTGCACTAGTATACCCAGGTGCACTAGTATACCCAGGTGCACTAGTATATGTTGACGACTACACACTGGAACATTGGCAAAACACTCGATTCAGTAGTTTTTGGTGCGCAGGAGCAGAAAATGAAAAAATAGCATAGAGGACGCTGGTGCGGCGCTAGTGCTGGGAAAAAAAAAAATGTGCCAAAAGAAGCCTACATTACTCCTGAAAATTTTAAGTCTATCACGAACGGTCTTGGAATGCCAGCCTTCTAGATCTCCCCCTCCCCCCCAAAAAAAAAAATAATAATAATAAGAATAATATCTACAGTATCAGTGAGAACACAGAAGTTAGAGTTCCTAATAATGATAATAATAATGAAAATGACGGAAAAGGCATCTGCTACTACAGCATTAATAGTAACAGCAATAATTAACTCCAGTACCACCACCACCACCACCACTACTACTACTGCTACTACTACTACTACTGCTACAAAAACGTTAGCCAAATCATCTCACACTAAAAACATTACAATAACAACCAAGTGCTGAGGAATGCAATTGCTTTCACTCTCAGCCGTATCAACAAACACAAAAACAATAACAGTAGTAATTAAAACACTAACGACAACAATAACGTAAGATAAATACCGGTGTTTTAAGAATAATAAGTGAACAGCTGTTTTTAGTAGTATTGGTCTGCAACAACAATAACAACAGCTGCTGCTACTACTACTACTACTACTACTACTACTACTACTACTACTACTACTACTACTACTACTACTACTACTACTACTACTGCTACCACCACCACCACCACCACTACTACTACTACTACTACTACTACTGCTACTGTTATTATTATTATATTTATTATTATCATCATCATCACTGTTATCCTCCTCCTCCTCCTCCTCTTCCTCATCATCATCATCATCATCATCATAGCAGCAAAAATGACAAACAAGAAAGAAAACGTAAACCCTCACAATAAATAAAACAAATAAATTAATTAATAAAATCTTTGTGATAACACCAAAACAACAACATCAATAACAAAAAAAATAACAATGAAAAGGACTAAAAACGAATATAACAAAGAAACCGAAAAAGAGGACAAGTACATTAAATAACACACACACACACACACACACACACACACACACACACACACACACACACACACACACACACACACACACACACACACACACACAGCACCTCCATAAACACCAGCAGCAACAAAAACAATAACAAGTGCTAGCCATAAATAGAGTCAACCACAGCAGACAACAAAACACGTCCAGGAACAACAATAACATGAAAACAAGAACAACAACAAAACTGTAAACACAATATTGGATATAATTGTAAACAAAAACAATAACAGATAAATGCACTACACGTTACTACACTAAGCTACACCACACTGCACCACACCACACCACACCACACACCATGTAACTCATCCTCAACACCACACCTCACCACACCATATAACTCATCCCCAGCGCCACACCACACCACAATACATTACGTGACTACACCACACCACATTGATACACTACACCACACCACACCACACCACACGTCATATAACTCATCTCCACCACTACACCACACCACACCAGGCATCTGACATCTCCAACTCATTACACAGCACATTAACGTACACCACACTACATTACACGACACGACACTACACTGCACTATACCTCATCTTCATCACACCAGTTTCTACACCTCTTGCCACACTGCACCGCACCTCACAACCACCCTACACCTCAAACCCAAGCCCACCTAACCCATCCTGCCACTCCACACCACACCACACCACACCACACCACACCACACCACAAGATAATAAATACAGCTTTTGGGAGCTATAGTAATTGAAAGAGTGATAATGATGATGATGGTGGTGGTGGTGATAGGAGAGACTTACAGTACGATAATGGAGGGAGTGATAATGATGATGGTGGTGGTTGTGGTGATAGTGTCGTTGTTAATGGTGCAAGAATTAGTGGTGTCAAGGCGGTGCTGATAACGCTGGTGGTAATTAGGGGCAATATTTATTATTTACCTGCTTATTTTTGCTTACCTGATTATTCAATTGATTAATAATACTTCCCACATCCCGGTGGGAAGTGTTAATATTCTTGACAGTATTATTGTTATTATTATTATTATTATTATTATTATTATTATTATTATTACTGTTATTATTCTTCCGTATTATAAAACTGCGATATATCAAAGGCTATTTGGGCTACAGCCATCA
>NC_136980.1:1870000-1872500 GCF_032717465.1 Coenobita brevimanus | reverse complement strand
GTGTGTTTACCGTCCGTAGGCACTGGGCACCGCTCTGTGTGTACGTGTGTGTATCCGTGTACGTGTGTATCTGTGTGCGTCCGCATTAGTGTACACCCGCTATTTTGTATTTTTAACACTTTCCCTAATGTGTTTGTCGGTGTGTGTGTGTGTGTGTGTGTGTGTGTGTGTGAGAGAGAGAGAGAGAGAGAGAGAGAGAGAGAGAGGATGTGGAGTGAGAGAGAGCGTGTAAACAGACTCATTGGGTGCGATCCAATGCCAGTTATATGCCAGACTCTCTCTCTCTCTCTCTCTCGGTTCACTTTCCTTCTCGCCCTTTTATATTTTTTTAATTCACTCAGAAGTTATGAATGAGAGAGAGAGACGGGGGGGAGGGGGGTTAGGGAGTAAAGGCTCAATTACGGAACCCAACATAGGCCTAACCTGCTCTAAATCTGGATCACGTTTCCAAATTAGTCAGATGAAGAGAAACTGAGGTACCGGCATATATGGTTTATTATTTTTTACCTCTGCTAATAATGGAGACAGGATATTGACGGTGTTATTATTGCTGTTTTGATTATTACGATTATTATTATTATTATTATTATTATTATTATTATTATTATTATTTATTAAAACTTCCCACACTGGGAAATAATATTATTCTTGACAGTGGTATTATTATTCTTACGTATTATAAAACTGCGATATATCAAAGGCTATTTGGGCTACAGCCATCAAACTGTGTCAACATAGTCGGACAGCTGCATGTCCACTTCTTTTGGCCACTACTGTGTCAGTCCGTCAACCGGGTCTGATATTACCCGCAACACACAACACTGAGTCAGCCACACTGTCTCAAGAACCGCTCAAGCCAGCAGCTGAAACTTTACAACAACACAGCGTTAAGGCGGACGCAGTGCCGGAAGGGAGTATGGGTCCAGTCGCTGGATTATTCCCTGAGATGCCTGGCGTCGAAAACTGGGATTATTCCGGATATTTCGGATGTCACTTAATATTCCATAGAGCCGCCAGACTTGGTGGACTGGTAGACTGTGATGACCTAAGGTGACTTGTACAAGATCAGTGACTCTGACCTTAAGGTCCCTTTATAGCTCGGCTTCTGGTAGGCAGTGGCTGTGGCAAGTTTTTATTTATCAAAATTGTCCATAGACAGTTTTACGGCGTTCTTGTTATTTTAATTATTAGTAGTAGTCGGCGTAGCAGTAGTAGTAATAACTTTTTCTCTCTTCGGTCATGCGCTTTTACCGAGCTTACGGGAGGGAGGTGTCTGGCATTGACTGCGCTGTAAAATCTTCATTAATCTGTTCAGTACACAAGCCAACCTAAATCAACTTCCCTGGCTTTTAAAACACCGCGAAAACTGTGGCTTTAGCTCTCTCTCTCTCTCTCTCTCTCTCTGGAATGATCTTCTCAGCGTTAAGCATTCAGTATTGATAATGGCAGACGATTTTATTCAGCATTAAAATGGTAGTGTGTATTATTATTATTATTATTATTGTTATTATTATTTTTATTACCATTATTATTATTATTATTGTTATTATTACTACCACTATTACTATTATTATTAGTAGTAGTAGTAGTAGCAGTAGTAGTAGTAATAATATTAATAATGATAATAGAAAATAAACCCAGCAAGTAATTGAGGTTAATAATAGGTTTTAACTGGACTAATTGTGTTGGTTAATCTCCCAGCTGAATGAAATCGTCTGAAGCACCAAGCAGAAAGACACCGCAGGGGGAGGGATTTATCTCATGAATTTATTCCCCAAAAAACCGTCCTAATGGGAATGAAAGTTAGGAAAATAATACAGGTAAATGAAGTAGGGTTAAAAATAGCCCTCTGAAAAAAAATCGTCTGGATGCAAAGAATAATCGTCTAAGCTTGAAGGGGTTAGTGGAAGTGGGTGCTAATACTCTCATTGCGGAAAAAATCTATCTATTCTGTCTATCTCTAGCCAGACGCCATAATCCAGTAAGGGGTGGCCGTTTGTCTTTGAGTTGGTGGTTTTACGGGGAGGGGCACTAACCCTCCGCCAACCCACTTGTTGACACATTGGGAACACGTGTAGTTGGTGATATGGTTACCACCCAGCGTTGTAAATGGTTTCATGGCTTACAGGAAACCATTAAGCATGCCTCGCTGTGTAATGCCACTTGAAAAGGAAAGAAGAGTAATAAAAAGTGACAGGAAAGATGGGAGAAACAGGAAGAGAGGAGGGCAGACACAGAATAAGGATGTTAAAGGCGAAGGAGGAAATAGCAGCACTGCATCAGGTGAGTGGATGCTGGTCGCCACCACCTACCGGAATAAAAACTTTTCAGGTTTAAGTAAAAATAAAATAACTGAGTTTATCATACGTTGCGCCATGAAACCGTCCGGGAAGAAGGGGGGGAGGGGGTTTAGGAAAGATTCGCGGTCAGCCAAGGAATGAACGCGATTGGCTGGGTGTTTATTATCGGTGGGTGTTGAGGGAGTATGGAATGTGGTGTA
>NC_136980.1:1862500-1865000 GCF_032717465.1 Coenobita brevimanus | reverse complement strand
CAGCCCGATGCCTTTTTTTAATATATTTTTTTCTTGTTTCCTCCAGACGATTTTCCTCAGCTTTAGAGGAATTTTGGGGCTGGAATTTTTGGATCTCTCTCTCTCTCTCTCTCTCTCTGATTAACACTTTTTCTAATTAAAATTATTTCACTCTGTTCACTTTAACTTGGCGTAAGTGCTGGTCACGAAGAAGTGCTGTGGAAAGGATTTAAATTTGTAGTACTTTTAATTCTGCAATGGGATCTTTATTCTAGTCACGAAGAAGTGCTGTGGAAAGGAGGCAGAGTCGTAGTATTTTCTGCCATTGAGCTCATTCTAGTCACGAAGAAGTGCTGTGGGAAGAATATCCGGTCGTAGTAGTCATTCTGCCACTGAAATCTTATTTAGTCACGAAGAAGTGCAATGGGAAAGACGCAGAGTCCTAGTATTGCTATATACTACTGAGTTCTTTTTCTAGTCACGAAGAAGTGCTATGGGAAGATGCAGAGTCGTAGTATTGCCTTATTCTACTACTGAGCTCTTTTTCTAGTCACGAAGAAGTGCTATTGGGAAAGATACAGAGCCGTAGCATTGCCTTATTCAACTACTGAGTTCTTTTTCTAGTCACGAAGAAGTGCTAATTCTGCCACTGAGCGACGTGAAATGTAACGAAAAGGGATGAAAATTTTCCACCAAATAAAAAATAAACGAACTAAAAAACAATGGCAAAAAGTACTCGGACTGAAGGGGTTAAGGTTATAATTAATGCGTTTCTTATATTTATCTTTATCGTAATTATTAACATTTGGGGGAGAATAATTTATCGTGTTATTATTTATCGTCCTAATTTTGGGGTCAGTTATTCAGTTATTTGTTATGTTAAAGAATAATTATTTGTATTAACTTTTTTCAGTTATTTTTCTTGGTCGTTTGTCATATAATTATTTTGGGGGGTATTTATTTATTATCACGCTGAATAATTTATGGTATTATTATCGTTATTATTTTTGGGTTATTTATTATCATTATCATCGTTAGTTTGGGGTAATTTATCATCATTGTCATCGTTATTTTGGGTTTACCGGTTTATTATCATTATCATCGTTAGTTTGGGGTAATTTATCATCATTATTTTGAGGTTATTTATCATCATTATCATCGTTAGTTTGGGGTAATTTATCATTATTATCATCGTTAGTTGGGGTAATTATCGTCATTATCATCATTATTTGGGGGGTTATTTATTATCTTTATCATCGTTAGTTTGGGGTAATTTATCATCATTATCATTATTATTTTTATATCTTTTATTAAACTTATCATGTTTAAGAGTATTTTATCGTGTTATTCTCTACCATTATTATTTTTGGTTATCATCGTTATTTTTGGCTTCATGTTATTCAGTTATCATGTTAAAGAATAATTATGGTTATCATTGTTATTTTGGGTTATTAGTCCCCTACCTGTCAAACTGGTCGGGGGTTATAGGTGTGCGCGGTTCTGTCAGTACGTCCGTTAGTCCGTCAGTATGTCCGTTAGTCCTCCATTCCGTCCGTCAGTATATGGTCAGTATGTCCGCCATTCCGTCCGTCAGTACGTCCGTCAGTCTATCCGTCAGTACGTCCGTCAGTCTATCCGTCCGTACGTCCGTCAGTCTATCCGTCAGTACGTCCGTCAGTCTATCCGTCAGTACGTCCGTCAGTCTATCCGTCCGTACGTCCGTCAGTACGTCCGTCAGTCTATCCGTCAGTACGTCCGTCAGTCTATCCGTCAGTACGTCCGTCAGTCTATCCGTCCGTCCGTCCGTCAGTATATCCGTCCGTACGTCCGTCAGTCCATCCGTCAGGCCGTCTGTCCGTCCATACGTTCGTCAGTACGTCCGTTAGTATATCCGTCAATCCGTCCGTCAGTATATCCGTCAGTAGCCTATATCCGTCAGTACGTCAATCCCTCAATTTCGTGTCCGCGTCGTAACTTCCACACGAATAGACAGATTTTGGTATAACTTCACACAGGTGTTCCCCAAACCACGTCGGTGTGTCGCGCGCAAAACCAGCCATCTACTCCCAAGGTCAAGGTCATAGGGTCAAACAAGGTCGGGTGGTGTCATACTTAGCCATCCCTACGTTCGCGTCATTCGTGTCGCTCCGTAACGTCCACACGAATGGACAGATTTTGGTAGAACTTCACACAATTGTTCCCCATACCAACCCTGGCCTTTGGTTCCTTCTTCCTTGCGTTAAAAAAAAAGAAAAAAAAAAATTCTCCCGAGGTCAGGGTCTTTACATAGCCATATTTTGCACACAGTATAGACTTATTGTGTGTGTGTGTGTGTGTGTGTGTGTGTGTGTGTGTGTGTGTCTCGTATATACACTACATAATATGTTTGGTTATCATCCGCTAGGGGGACTTTGTATTGCGTAGCAGTACTTGATTCACTTATCAAGATTATCACCATTATCTGGAGTCATTTATTTTTTATTATTTGTTAAAGTGTAATTTATCGTTTTATCATTATTTA
>NC_136980.1:1807500-1860000 GCF_032717465.1 Coenobita brevimanus | reverse complement strand
TAAATGGTGGTTGGAATGTTGGTTGCGGTAAATGGTGGTTGGAATGTTGGTAGCTTAACCCCATCGCCACCAGACCTATCTCCTACGCTGAATAAAATGATCTGGCGAGAGAGAGAGAGAGAGGGAGAGTAAAAGGGGAATGAGGCAGAGAACAAGATGAGGTATGGAAGAGAGAGAGAGAGAAGGTAATAGCATGTCCCTTAACCCCTTCAGTACGAGGTCTCAGCTGAATAAATATGTCTGGTAGGAATACGAATTTAAAATAAAATATTGAAAATGTTAATATTTAAAAAGAATATGTAAACACGTAACACATTAAAGGTCTAAAAACATTATTATTATTATTATTATTATTATTATTATTATTATTACTACTACTATTACTACTACTATTACTACTGCTACTACTACTAATTATAATTATTATTATTATTATTATTATTATTATTATGATTACTACTACTACTACTACTACCACCACTACCACTACTACTACCACTACTAATACTACTACTACTACTAATAATAATAATAATAAATGCTGTAGTTTTATTATTATTATTATTATCATCATCATCATCCAAACACTCCATCACTCCCCACCAGGTGTTTTATTCTCTATCAGGTGTTTTTAAGTGTTTGAGTTAATATTAATATAAATTCCTTGGATGCGAGCGAAGGCCTATGAATGTGAGTGATGTTCAGCGATATGAGTGGGGACGAAAGTAGGTGAAAAACTTCGGAGAGAGAGAGAGAGAGAGAGAGAGAGAGAGAGAGAGAGAGAGAGAGAGAGAGAATCGTAAACAAGATAGGTAAAAGAAAAAAAAATGAAATAGACGAGAGAGACAGACATTAAAGACAACGAATTGAGAGAGAGAGAGAGAGAGAGAGAGAGAGAGAGAGAGATGCAAAATAGGAAAGATAAACTAGAAAAAGGATGGTATGGAAGACAGACAAAATAGTGGATAGATAAACAGATAGGTAGATAGATATAGATAGATAGATAGACAGCGGAAAGGGAACAGGCAGTGACGGAAATCTGAAAGGGACGGAAGTATAGACGGAAGAGGGAGAAATGGATGAATAGGGAGAGGGAATGTGTGAAGGGCTGTTGAGAGGGGGAGGGAGTAGGGGGAGAGAGAGAGGGGGGGTGAAGAGGGATTGAGTGGATAAAAGAGGGGGTTGAAGAGATTGAGAGGGAGAGGAGTGGAGTGTGAGATGATGGGAGAGAGAGAGAGAGAGAGAGAGAGAGATGGGAAGGTGTGTGTGTGTTTGTGAGAGAGTGTGTGTGTGTGTGTGATGCGAGAGAGAGACAGACAGACAGACAGACCAATGAAAAGAAATCGGAGACAAGAGAGAGACAAGGAAAAAGCATGTGTGTGTGTGTGTGTGAGAGAGAGAGAGAGAGAGAGATTAAAGACAGCGAATTCAGACAAACAGACAGAAAGGGAGAACATAGAGAGGAAGACAGGGAGAGACAAGGGAAGGGAGGCGTATCCAGGAAGGGAGAAAGGGGGATGGAGGGAAGAAGAGGGGGCATAGACAGGGGGGGCAGGGGAGCTAGGACCCCCCCCCTCTTGCCGGCCACCGCAACTGTCCACTACATTAACCACTAAACCCTGAGAGAGAGAGAGAGAGAGAGAGAGAGAGAATGATTAATGAGAAAGGTTGAAAAGACAAAATTACTGAGACTGATTTGGGAGAGAGAGAGAGAGAGAGAGAGAGAGAGAGAGAGAGAGAGAGAGATTTTACTTAAAGAGAGGTTGAAAATAAAATAATTGAGATTGACTTCGTGGTGTGTGTGTGTGAGAGAGAGAGAGAGAGAGAGTGTGTGTGTGTGTGTGTGTATGTGTGTGTGCGAGAGAGAGAGAGAGAGAGAGACCTCAACTGCCCACTATATTAACCACTAAACTCTACCATCCAAGTTGTCACCTCCCTCTCTCTCTCTCTCTCTCTCTCTCGGCTTCCCAATTTCTCCCTCTATTCTCCCTTTATTCCCTCCCTCCCTCCGTCCATTTCCTCCCTTCAGATTCTCCCTCCCTCCCTACCTCCACAGACACACACACACACACACACACACACACACACACACACACACACACACACACACACACACAACTACCCTACTTTCCTCCCTCAACTCCCTTCTTCCTCCAAATCCTCTCTCTCTCTCCCCCTCCCTTCCTTGGAGACTTACTTTCTTTAATTTCTCTCTCTCTCTCTCTCTCTCTCTCTCTCTCTCTCTGAAAATCTTCGTTAATATTTTCTTTATGTTCTTCATTGTTCTTCGTTTTTCTTCGTTAATATTTTTTGTTCTTCATTGTTCTTCGTTAATATTTCCTGTTGTTCGTTGTTCTTCGTTAATATTTTCTGTTCTTCATTGTTCTTCGTTGATATTTTCTGTTCATTGTTCTTCACTATATCTTCGTTAATATTTTCTGTTCTTCATTGTTCTTCGTTAATATTTTGTTCTTTCGTTAATATTTTGTTTTTCATTAATATATTGTGTTCTTCGTTAATATCATCTGTTCTTCGTTAATAATTTCTGTTCGATAGTATTTTGTTCTTCTTTAATATCTTGTTCTTCGTTAATATTTCTGTTCTTCATTGTTCTTCGTTAATATTTTCTGTTCTTCATTGTTCTTCGTTAATATTTTCTGTTCTTCATTGTTCTTCGTTAATATTTCCTGTTCTTCGTTAATATTTTCTGTTCTTCATTAACATTTTCTCAGTTCATGGTTGTTCTTCCATTAATCACACGTGGTATATCAGGCGCCAAGTCGTTCCATATAATTTCGTTTTTTCCTTATTAAAACCCCAGACGATTTTACTCAGCTGATTTTTCTTTCTTTCTTTCTTTCTTTCTTTTTCTTTGAGGTGGGTTACATAGAGCCTTCTACAAAACCCCAAACCCCTTCACACCTAGCGCCTGTATCCCTTTTCCTTCCCTTCAGACGGTTTTCTCTAGCTTAGGGCAGACGGTTTGAGGTGGAGGGGTTAGGTAAGGCCCCGGTTCAACCCCTCCCTCCCTTCAGTATCAGAGAAAAATCGTCTGGAATTAGCAGGGGTAGGATAAGTAGCCGTAGTGCAGGTGTTAAGCACTGGAGAGCCTTCCTGAGAGAGAGAGAGAGAGAGAGAGAGAGAGAGAGCGTGTTTTCTAAGGTTGTCATATCAAGTTAATTTACATTATTATTATTATTATTATTATTATTATTATTATTATTATTATTTTTATTATTATTATTATTATTCGATAAAAAAAGCGCATGTAAATAAAAATCTCTCCCTCCTGTCCTCCTTTCCTCCCCGTATCCCTCCCTCCTTCCCCTCCATTCTCTCTCTGTCTCTCTCTCTCTCTCCCCTTCCCTCCATCCGCCATCTTTCTTTCCCTCCCTCGCCATTCTTCCCTTCTTTCCTCACCCTCTCTTCCTCCCCTTTTCCCTCCCTAATCCGTCTCCTCCCTCCTCTCCCTTCCTCCCTCCCTCTTTCTCCTTCCCCTCCTGTCCCCCTTTTCTCTCCCCCATCTCTCCGTCTCTCCCCTCGTCCCCTCTCTTTCGTCAGCCACCACTACCACCACAGCTACCGCCACCATCACCACTACCACAACTACCGCCACAACACCACAACTACCGCTACCACCACCATTACCGCAACTACCACAACCACTATCACTTTCCCATAGTGCCAATTAAACATGCGATAGATAGAGCGATAGATAAAACCATACTCAAGTTAATAGATTATTACAATGTATATCTAACCACACCCCTTCGCTCTGGGGACACGAATATACTTCTTGCTCTGCTCATGCGGTTGGAGTCAATTTGCGATAGACTGTGGCCCCCAATTCAGAAACACTCGCCTAAGGACCCGTCCGCACCAAAAGCATGCAGGCGCGTAAGGGCTTACAATGACGCAAAATTTACATCTCCGTCGGCATGCATCTGGTGTGGTCGCGCCCTAAGTTAAGTGCTTACAATGACGCAGAATTTACACCCGCGCCAGCACGCATTTGGTGTGGACGCAAACCTAAGTTAAGTGCTTACAATGAGGCAAAATTTACACCGTCGGCTTGCATCTAGTGTGGACGCTACCTAAGGCGAATAAAGCTTGAATGAAACACGTAATATCGGCATACTGTAGAAAAGTAATGAAGGGAATATTAACGTAAACCAATATTTTATAATGTATTTTTTATGCTATTAAATATACTCTTTTCACCTTAACCTGGCTCAGATTTTCGTCCTTTTGGAGTTTGTTTTACGATGCATAGAGACAGAATAAAATAAGGCTATAGCTCTGCGCCCTTTCCGTAGCACTTCTTCGTGACTAGCTTCATCTTCTACGAAGCTCACCGACAGAGTAAGATAATGCTGTGGCGTTGCTTTCATCCCACAGCACTTCTTCGTGACTAGCGTCCTGTTCAACAAAGCTCAGTGGCAGTAAAATAATGCAGTGGCTCTACGTCCTCATTATAGCACTTCTTCGTGACTAACTTCATATTTTACGTAGCTCAGTGGCAGAATAAGATAATGCTATGGCTCTACGCCCTTTCCATAGCACTTCTTCGTGACTAGCTTCAGATTCTGCGTGGCTCAGTGGCAGAATAAATGATGGTGTGACTACGTCCTCTCCATAGCACTTCTTCGTGACTAGCTTCATATTCTGGTGTTAGTCCCTTGTTACAACTCGGCACCAAGATGGAGAGATGGCAATTTTAGGCCAAGTTAGAGTAAAAGGAGTAGCGTAAGACAGAGTTCACCTTAATAACATACCTTAACATTGTCTTGTGTGCTATTTATTTCACTTCAAATAACAACATAATACCCGTAAATAACATAAAGGAGAATATCACCGTATAGATAAGTATTTTCTCATACATAAATAACTTAAATAACATACAGGGAAATATTTGCGTGTACCGTCACATTTTCTTGTGTGCTATTTATTTCACATTGAATAACGACATCATATCCAGAAATAACATAGTATTCTCTTAGACATTATTAATTTCTTTTTCATTACCACACAGCTTGCATAAGTCGATAAAAAATGGATTAAATGGAATCAGTGGAATAAATTGATATATTAGAAAAAGCGGATAAAAACTGAATAAATGGAAAAACAGAATATATATAAATTGAATAAATGGGAAAAAATGGAAGATGGATAAAATGGAATAAGTGGATACAAATGGAATAAGCCGCAAAACTTGGAAATATATTGCTAAAAATGGGAATAAATTGCTGGAGTAGGCTTTACCACAAGAGGGTCAATAAGGACGGATCTTGCGTCATTTTCATGCCGGTGGGGAAATATAATAACGCAGATCTTGACATTATCTCCCTTTATTATCTGTAGAGGTGATTTTAATGGCGGTTTTTTTTTTTTTTTTCCATGCGTCACCTTTTATTTCCGGTGGATTTTCTTCATCTGTCTAAAATCGTCTGGAGGGAGCTGGGGCAGAGGACTGATGTTTTGCTTCTTTATTTCTTTACTTTATTTACGTATCGTTTTTCGTTCTTTTCTCTTTGACTTTTTCATTTTCTTACTGTTTTTCCCCGTCTTCTTTTTCCTTTCTTTCTTTTCCTTTTTTTCTTTTGCCTTTCCTCCTGTTTCTTTTTCTATCTTTTGTCTTTCCTTTTTCTTTCATTTTCTTTTGTCTCCCTTTTTCCTTTTCTTTCATTTTTTCCCCCCTATTTCTTTCATTTTCTTTTTCTTTTTCCATTTCCTCTTTTTCCTCTTTATTCTGCCACAGGGGTAATTAATATAGCCTTTTACCTTCTTTTTTTTTCTTCAATAAAGTCGTCTGCTTTTATCCGTACCTAAAGTCAGTTTATATGTAACTTGGCGCAGATCTTCGTCCTTTTGTTGCCTATTTCCCGGAGCTCAGTGGCATTAAGAAAACACTCATCATCAGCACTTCTTCGTGACTAAGCACCATAATCTAGTGCATGTCTGTTCCTCCATCTCAACGTTGGAGATGGAGAGATGGCAATTTTTCGCCTGGTTAAGGTGAACAGAATATGATTTATGATAACAAACTTCCCTGCAATTTTTTCTTTATTTATTTAAAGTTAACAGAGTCTAATAGGCCTACTCCTTTATTGATTTTTCTTTTATTTTATTTATTGCAGATTACAAACTTTCCTCTAATTTTATCTTGTATTTATGTAAAGTGAACAGTTTAATTATCACCCCATTTATTGATTTTATTATTTTTATTTATTACAAACTTTCCTGTAATTTACCTTTTATTTATTTAAAGTGAACAGTCTAAATATGAACCACTTTATTGATTATTTATTTATTTATTTTATTGCTGGTACAGTCGCCTCAAGAAGTGATGGCAGAGTACCCAGAAGTGTTCGGTCAGTCAGCTCCCTTATTGATTTTTATTTTATTTATTTATTTATTTATTTATTTATTTTATTGCTGGTACAGTCGCCCCAAAAAGTGATGGCAGAGTACCCATAAGTGTTCGGTTAGTGCACATACAATAGGCTAGTCTTCGTTCAGCCAGTACAGAGTGATCGAAATATTCTGAAACCCGGCCATGATTTAAAGGAACAACTTTTTAATATATGAGAGAGGGAGGGGGAGACTGAGGATGCGATGAGGGGATGGAGTGGAGAAGCATATGGGAGACCGGCTAGGAGAGTGTGAGTGAGGTGGAGGGGGGGAGAGGGAGGGGAAGGCCAAGGATGAGGTGGAGGGATGGAATGGAGAGGTCTATATGAGAGCGGGGTGTGAGCTGGAAGCGGGGCAGTGAAATGGCGGGGGACAGGGCGACATGGAGGCGATTTGATTGTGGCCACCCCTTACGGGATTAACGCGTCTGGCAATAGAACACCGGTAGATAGACAGAGACTTTTTAATATCGTGTATAATTATCAGTCTTGAATGTCGTGTTTCATTATTGGTCTTGAAAATTATTTATGGTTCTGAAAAAATATGTATATCTTGTTATACATCTACAATAAAAGAGAATATTTCATTAAGGTGTAATATTTTCGTATGCCTAGACCTTAACACCTCCTTATGAGCGATTTATTTTGCCTATAGTATTCCCTGGTGCAGTATTCTCTTCCGTATTTTACTTGGGACCATATACTGTATTAGCGTTTCCATAGACCGTAACATATCCTCAGCAGCGATTTATTTTTATATTTTTATATACTACAGTAAGGTGTAATACTGATATGTTAATTAATATACTCTTCTGTATCCTACCTTCATTGTTTGCATAGACCGTAACACCTCTTCCTTAGCGATTTATATTTTGTCACGCATGAGCATTTCCTGGTGTAAAATTCGCTAGGGCTATATTCTTGTTTCCATACACCGTAAAACCTCCGTCTGAGCGATTTAGTTTGCCAGTCACGCCATAGTATTCCCCTGTATAATATTCTCTTCTCTATTTTTCTGAGAACTATGAACTGTATTGTCGTAACTCCTCCTCCTGATCGATTTATTTTGCCTGTCACACCTGAGAATTTCCGGATATATTATTTTCCTCGAGACCTTGATTAGAACCATGATCTGTATTGTCGTCTGCCCTGACACCTTCTCCTGAGCGATTTATTTATTTATTTATTTTTTTTTCATGTCGCCTCAGAACTTTAATATTTTCCTTTACATCTGATCTTAATTAACTGTATTGTCGTCTGCCCTAACACCTCCTCCTGAGCGATTTATTTTGTATGTCAGGCCTTACAGTTTTAATATTTTCCAGACATCTTGCCTTGATTAGAACCATGAACTGTATTTTCTCCCTTAACACCTCCTCCTGAGCGATTTATTTTGCCTGCCTCGCCTAAGAATTTCCAGACACTTTAACCGCTTCAGTACAAGGACGTGATTTTTTTGTTGTGTTTTTGCTTCACCCAGACGATTTTCCTCAGCATAGGAGTGGAGGGGTTAGTGGGGCTGTAACTAACCCCTCCCGTTCGAAAACCCTTCCCGAAAATCAGAAAAAAACGTCTGAGATGGGAGAGCGGCCTTCTGTAAGCTAGAGAAAACCGTCTGCTGATAGGAGGACGGTTTAGTAGTGAAGGGGTTAAGGAGGGTTGGATGTAAGCCCCTTGTGCCATAAAAATCCACCTTCATGCTGAATAAAATCGTCTGGAGAGGAGAGCGGCCTTCTGTAGGTTAGAGAAAACCGTCTGGGGATAGGAGGACGGTTTAGTAGCGAAGGGGTTAGTGAGGGTTTAATCTAAGCCCCTTATGCCATGAAAATCCCCTTGTACGCTGAATAAAATCGTCTGGAGAGGAGAGCGGCCTTCCCTTAAATTACAGAAAACCGTCTGGGGATAGGAGAACGGTTTAATAATGAAGGGGTTAATGTGGGTTGAGTCTAAGCCCCTTGTGCCATAAAATCCCCCTTAATGCTGAAGGAAATGGTCAAGAGAGGATAGCGGCCTTCTGTAAGTCAGAGAAAACCGTCTGGAGATAGGAGGACGGTTTAGTAATGAAGGGGTTGGTGAGGGTTGAATCTAAGCCCTTTCTACTTTAAAAATCCCCGTCTGCTGAATAAAATCGTCTGGAGAGGAGAGTGGCCTTCCCTTACCTTACAGAAAACCGTCTGGAAATAGGAGGACGGTTTAGTAATGAAGGGGTTGGTGAGGGTTGAATCTAAGCCCTTTCTACTTTAAAAATCCCCCTCTATGCTGAATAAAATCGTCTGGAGAGGAGAGCGACCTTCTGTAAGTTAGGGGAAACCGTCTGGAGATAGGAGGACGGTTTAGTAATGAAGGGGTTAGTGAGGGTTGAATCTAAGCCCCTTGTGCCCTAAAAATCCCCGTGTACGCAGAATAAAATCGTCTGGAAAGGAGAGCGGCCTTCTCTTAAATTTCAGAAAACCGTCTGGATAGGAGGACGGTTTAGCAATGAAGAGGTTAAGGAGGGTTGGATCTAAGCCCCTTGTGCCATAAAAATTCCCTTCCTTTACGCTGAAGAAAATCGTCTGGAGAGGAGAGCAGCCTTCCCTTAAATTACAGAAAACCGTCTGGAGATAGGAGGACGGTTTAGCAATGAAGGGGTTAAGGAGGGTTGGATCTAAGCCCCTTGTGCCATAAAAATTCCCTTCCTTTACGCTGAAGAAAATCGTCTGGAGAGGAGAGCAGCCCTCCCTTAAATTTCAGAAAACCGTCTGGAGATAGGAGAACGGTTTAGCAATGAAGGGGTTAAGGAGGGTTGGATCTAAGCCCCTTGTGCCATAAAAATCCCCTTCCTTTACGCTGAAGAAAATCGTCTGGAAAGCAATAATGATATAAAAATGACTCGTACTGAAGGGGGGAGTAGAGAGCGAGTGGATTTTATTTAGGAGAATAAAAATAAATAAAATGAAATAAATAAAATAAAAATCGTCTGTCATAAGCTTTTTTTTTTTTTCGCATCTAGAACTTTTTATTGAAATTTTTATTGTTTGTTTTTTTATAATATACTTTTTTTGGTGCCTTTGGTTTTTCTTGAATGCGGTAAAAAATTGTTTGCCTTTAGGAGAAATGATAATAATAATAATAATAATAATAATAATGATAATAAAAAGAGTAGTAGTAGTGATAGTAATGATAGTATTAATAATAATAATAATAATAAAACAGATCCATATAAATTCGCCGCTAAAAAGCTAAAGTTGATTAGAGAAAATAAGTCGCTAAGGAGGTGGCGTTACGGATTTTCCTAAGTGAAAGAGGATAAGGCCTTATTTTTTTTTTTTTTTTATTAGACAAAGTAAATCGATATGGAAGAGGCGTCAAGAATTTTCATAAGTGAGGGAGAGTACCGTCTTAAATAAATCGCTGAGGAAGAGGCATTACGAATAAGTGAATTTTCCAGAGTGAGAGAGAATACGGTTAAATAAATCGCTTAGGAAGAGACGTTACGAATTTTCCCAAGTGGGAGAGAATACAGTCTTAAATAAATCGCTGAGGAAGTGGCGTTACGTATTTTCCTAAGTGAGAGAGAAAACCGTCTTAAATAAATCTCTTAGGAAGCGACGTTACGGATTTTCCTAAGGGGGAGAGAGAATACGATCTTAAATAAATCGCTGAGGAGGTGACGTTACAAATTTTCCTAAGTGAGAGAGCATACGGACTTAAATAAATCGCTTAGGAAGAGACGATACGGGTTTTCTCGAGATGATACGGCTTAGTTTTTTCCTTTTCTTACTTTACCTTTTTAACTTTTGTATTTATTTTTTATTTCTTCCCTCTAATAATGTTTTCTCGGCCCCGCTAGACGATTTTTTTCATTATTATTATTATTTTTTTCGGACTGGAGGGGTTAGGAGGGAACGATTTTGCGCGTTTCTGGCCTTGGGTTCCTTCTTCCTTGTATTAAAACAAAATATATATGGCCTTCATTAACCCCTTCACTGCGAGGCTCATCCCTTGACTGAAAGAAAGAGTCTGGAGGTAGCAAGGAAATTATTATTATTATTATTATTATTATTATTGTTATTATTATTATCATCATCATCATAATCATCATCATTATTATCATCATCATTACTACTACTACTGCTACAATTTCTCATTTTTATTATTATTATTATTATTATTTTCGGAGTGAAGGTAATAACATATATACCTTGCTTAAGTACAGTAATATAAAGAAAAATATTACTTTGAATAATAGACGGGAGAATATTGCTTTAAATAATAGACGGGAGAATATTACTATGTTTCAATAAATATACAGAAGAATAAATACCCAATAGCAGGAGTATTACCCGTGTTTTTTTAAATATTATACACGAAAATATTATCCTTCCTTATATAATATACAGAATACTTTAATAATATACAAGGGAACATTATCATACTTAAATAATGGAAGGGAGAGTATTAGATGTATGTGGGTGCAGGAAAATACTGTATACCGATATTCCCCGTGTGTGTGTGTGTGTGTGTGTGTGTAATTTTGTATGGACGGGCCTTGAATTTGGCTTTTTTTTTGGGGGGGGGAACATTCTTGCGGGCTTATGGCCTTTGGTTCCTTCTTCCTTGTGTTAAAGAAAAAAAATCTTAATATTGTGTTTCTCTAAAATATTCAACGCCATAACGATAAGTATATTCGTGTTATCGCCGTTCGTGTTATCGCTATTCGTGTTATCGCCATTCATGTAATCGTTATTCGCGTTATTCTTTGTGTTATCGCTAGTCGTGTTATTCTTTGTGTTATCGCTAGTCGTGTTATTCTTTGTGTTATCGCTAGTCGTGTTATTCTTTGTGTTATCGCTAGTCGTGTTGTCGCCATTCGTGTTATCGCTAAACCGGAGAATTATCGCAAACGAAGATTAGAACACCTCCAATTAGCACCTACGTCACCGGAAGTCTCGCTCCAGGTGTGCAGAATCGTAAGGTGGGAATGAGAAGAAAATTTAGACATTATTGTAAATCTTTATCGTCCTAATAAAAAGGAAAGAAAACAAATTGTACGGAAAGCTACAGTTCGTCCACTTTAACTTGACAAAAATTTTCGTCCTTTTTGCGGCTTATTTCACGTAGCTCAGCGGCAGAAGAGGGCGATATTGTGGCTTTCTACGTCCTTCCTGTTGCACTTCTTCGTGACTAGCATCTTACACTTGTCTTAAATTTATTGCCTTACCCTCAGCATTGTCAATTTCTGGCCAGTTTGAAGTGAGTGGAGTATAGTAATTTCTCGTCGGATACGGATGCTCCCTAATACCTCTCCCTTAGCGATTTGTTTTTATTTTTTGGATACGACTGGTTAATATCCCTTTGTACGGCGATGTTTGAAGGATTTATATAACTGGACAGGAAATGTGTAATAAGCAAAAATAAATCGCTGAGGAAGAGGTGTTACGGAGCTTCCTTAACCGACGGCGGGGGGGGGGTTAGAACTCTCTCTCTCTCATATTTAGTGCTAGAAAATCCATCATAAATCACTTTCCGGTGGTGGTGATTAGGACAGTATTCTAATCGGCGTACGGTACTTAACAGCTCTTCCTTAGCGATTTATTTTTTGCATATCACGCCGTTTTTATACTCATGTCCTTATACAGCATCAAATCAAGGTGTAATAGTCAAAATAAATCGCTTAGGGAAATTTGTCACCAGGCTGCAGTGCCACCCGAAATACGAAGCGTAATTTATTTCATCCGAAAATTACGTATAGGGGTGAAGGAGGATCATAAAATAATTCGCTACGTGAAAGGTGCAACGGGACCACTAGCCCCCATATCTCTCCCCGTCTCCCCCCGTCTGTCTGTCTCTCTGTCTACCTCAGTCCAGTTTGATGAAGTTTGTGTAGAAGAGGCTGGGGTTAATCTGTACTCTCTCTCTCTCTCTCTCTCACTGCTCTTTTCCATTCCTCACAGTTATTCTCAGTTTCTCATTCATCTCCTTCTCTGACAGTCAGTTATTACTCGTCCCCTTTCCACCCGACAGTCACATCAACTCACTTCAGGCTCTGTTGATTCCCTTCTTCCCCATTTCCATCCTTATAGTCACTTCCTCCCCCCTCTGACTCATACCCCCCCTCCCGTCCCACTGTCATATCACTCACTCTGCCAGTCACTCTTGCAGTCATTCTATTCCTCTTTGATATTCTCTCTCTCTCTCTCTCTTTCTCCATGGTTATATATTCACTCTTTCTCGCCTTTCCCCGATCTAAAAGTCACGCCTTCTCGATTTCATCCACTCTATCAGTCACTCTTAGTCTCCCGGTCACTCAAGCAGTCATTCTGTTCCTCTTTGGTGTCCCCTCTTTGATCCAGATTAAGTATTCACCCTTTTTCCCCCCTTTTCTCTCCCTTTCACCCTTTCTCAATGCCCTCCACTCTGCCAGTCACCCTCATTCTCGCATCCACAGTTAATCACAGTCACTCTTCTCACTCTGACAGTCACTTTTGGTTAGCTTTCCGTATCACCCAGTCACTTTCTTCCTAGCAATCAATACTCTCTCTCTTTCTGCTGTACTAGGCCATCTTTTCCCTAAACTTGTCGGAATTCCAGAGTGTTGGATGTGTGGGGAAGTTTTTATTTTTTATTTATTTTTTTCATTTTCTGTTGTTTTGATATTATGGGCTGGGAACCGCGAGGCGCTTTGCCATTAGTCTTTCCCTCCCCTCCTTTATATGTGACTCCCTCCCGCCTTGTTCTAAGCAGTTACCACCTCTTCTCCCTTCTTTCCAGTCACTCCTGCCCTCCCTCCCTTCCAGTCACTCGCTCCCGCTCTCCCTTCCAGTCACTCCCTCCCTCCCTTCCTTTCCTTCCAGTCATTCCCTCCCTTCCTTCCAGTCACTCTCTCCCGCTCTCCCTTCCAATCACCCCCTTCCGCCCTCCCTTCCTTCCAGTCACTCCCTCCTTTATACCAGTCACTCCCCCTTCTCTCCATCCCTCCCCACTAGTCATTCCCTCTCTTTTTACCAGTCATTCCTCCCTTCCTCGTCCCGGTCACTCCCTCCCTCTATACCAGTCATTCCCTCCCTGTCAGTTCCTCCCTCAATCCCAGCCTCTCGCTCCCTCCCTGTTTCATACCCAGCTCTCTCCCTTTCCGCTCAAACAGTCGCTCCCTCTCCCTTCGTTGCTCCCAGTTACTCCCTGCCCGCGCTCTCACTACTCCTCCCTTCCCTTCCCACCACTTACCTGCTGGCTGCCCCAATTACCACTCCACTGCCAGGCTTCAGTGTGTATATACAACCACTCACTCTCACTGCTCTGCCTGTCACTCTCGCACTTTATTCCAGTCACGCTATCCCGCTCTGACAGTCACACTCAGTCATATTTTGCTCTGACAGTTACTTTTACCCCCCCATCCCTCCCAGTTCCTCATCAGTTTACATTTACTGTGCCGTGGGTATAGTAGTATTTCACTGTTTTCACTGCATCACCTCTGCAATCACCCCACGTCACTGTGCCATAGCATCCCCTGCTCTACCATCGCTAATGTACCGCATGATACTATTCAATTACTGTGCCGCCACACCTCAGCTCTGCGCTACTGCAGCCGTGCGTCACTGTACCGCCAACGTTACTGTGTTTCCCCTGTCACAACCCTCCATAACTGTGCCATGTACTACTGGCGTGCCAGCACCGTAGGCTGTGTTAATACCTCCACCACGCACTGTGCCACTGCCTAACCAGTTACTTTTCCACCCCACACACCGTGCTGCCTGCCACCACTGTTACCTCCCATTACTGCTCTGACACCAGTGATGTATTCCGTGTGCCATCACTAATGTCTGCCACCACCACGCCGTCTTCCATCACTGTACCACACAACACTGCCCCCTGTACCTACCTCTGCCGGACCTGCCGACGAAGCGCAGATCGTTGAATTTTGCCACCTGGTTCTTCATGACGGCGGAGTTGTTCCTCAGCTCGCCGCAGAAGTTCTCGTCGTTGCCTGCCCTGATGGTGACGATGGTGCCGTCCTTCACGTCGTCCAGCGCCACCACCTTGAACGACATGGGCAGGGACTTGTTGGAGCGCCAGTGTGAGGGCAGCGCCGTGCACAGGATGTTGGGGGCGCCCGTCTTGATCAGCTCGCCGGGGTGCTCAGTGCCGCCGCCCAGCCCGCCCAGGCCGCCCACCTCCGTCGCCATATCGCCAGCGGTGCCCCACGCCACCGTCATCAGGCCGCGCGGGTCGCCGGCGCCGGCATGGGGAGCCACGGCGGCGGTACCCCGCCCGCTGCCACCACACACCAGCCCCCTGCCCAAGTGCCCGCCGCTGCCGCCACCAACACTAACACCCACACCGCCCGCACCCGCACGCGGCCACCCACCAGGCGCAGCCCTCCCGCCCAGCGCCTGCGACGCCCGAGGCTGCGGCCACGCACCCGCTGCGGCCCGATCACATACCACGCTGACCGCCGCCGACCGCAGTTGAGGTGTTGCACCCGCCGTCAGACCTCACGCCTGCCGCGGCCGCCGGCAGGATGCCCGGGGCGCGGCGGAGGCTGCAGGTAAGGTTGCGGCTGCGGAGCGGCACAGGTCAAGGCGGTGCGGGTTGCCTGGTATCCCGGCACCGCTACAGTCCTGCACCAGCTGTACCGCCACAGCCGAGGTGTACCCGCACACCACACACTGTTCACAATGAGATAGGCACCGGGATTGTGACGGCGACGGGTGTTGCGTGTCGTGTTAGTCTGGGACAGTGTTTGTTTGTGGTGGCGTGGCGTGCTGGCCTTCTCAGTGCAGCACAGAACACAACACACCTGACACACACACCTGCCCAGCTCCACACACCTGACCTCCACACACTGACACCGTGTGGATTTGCCTGGTTTTGCGTGTGCCACTTGACCCACTCCACTGCACGCAAAATCCAAAACCGCAATGATGGCGCCACACACACATACACAGAGGCCTGGGTGCGAGTGTTAAAAGAAGAACACGCACACACGCACGCACACGCAACCAGAGAGTGCGTGAGTGAGTGAGTGAGTGAGTGGTAAGTGTGACAGGTCCGGGCGGCTTGGCGGGGTGAGGATGACTGACTGGTTGGTGTGAGGGGTGAGAGGGGGTGTGTGAGGGGATAGGGGAGGGGTGAGGGGTGGGGAGGGGGGTGAGGGAAGCTGCCACCCCGACGGGCAACCGCGCGGTGAACCCAAACCTCGTCCGAACACCTACACGCAGCCACCACCACCACCACGCCGGCGATTTTTCACCTCCTACCCCCGCCCCTATCCCCCCTATCCCCTCCACCCCTATCCCCTACCCTCCCCAGTCCCTCCCACACCATCCCAGGCCGCGGTGGGATAGGGATGGGGATGGGATGGGAAATAAATACCCCAGGAATAAACGCTGGATGGGGAAAAAAATGGATCTGGATTTTTCCCCGCCTTTTCCCCGCCTTCGCACGCCGCCCGGAGACTCGATTGACTCTATCATTACCGCCCACCCGGAGCCTGAGTTTCCACACGTCGCGTCACAGCGCCCAGAACGCACCCCCCCCCCTGTCCTCCTCCTCCATCTCTCCCTCCTCTCTCTCCCTCTCTCCAGTGTGTCTAAGAAATGTATCTGCTGTTTTATTTTGCGGACGTCGCGCGAAGAGGAGCAGCCAGAGAGAGAGAGAGAGAGAGAAAGTGGATACGTAGGAGGATAGGGACACGGGTGGAAGAAAGGATGATGTAGAGAGAGAGGGGGGGGAGGATAGGAAGAGGCGCGGGGAAGAAAGGATGAAATTGAGAGAGAGAGAGAGGAAATAAGAAAGAAGAGTTTCCCCCTCTCTCTTGCTCAATTACTGAGGGTGAAAATGTAAAAAAAAAAAATCAGGGACCCCCAAAAGCAAAAATAAAAAACTGAGAATTCAAAATAAAAATACAAATTCATACATACAAAAATCTAGGAACTAAAAAAAAAATATTTGTTTTTCAAAATATATGTTTGAAGAAATACACAGGTATGTATATGTATGTTTGTATATGTAAAAATGTATATGGAGGAATAAAGATAAAAAAATGAAATACATATATATATAAAACTAGGAAGCGCTAAAAATGAGAGAGAGAGAGAGAGAGAGAGAGAGAGAGAGAGAGAGAGAGGCTGGGAGTATGTGGCAACCGTGGTAACCGCGTGTGGGCCAATCAGCTCACCGCTACACACCTCAAACCACGCCCACAACGCACACACGCACATACACACACACGCACACATACACACACACACACCACCTCTCCTCCCTCCACCTAGTCCCTCCCCCGGCCCCTCCCCCTCCTCCTCCTCCCCTTCAGGAAAAAGAAAGACATTAAATATTTACCATGATTTTTGACTTCACTCTTTGATTTCTGAATGGAAAATTGAGCTTGTGAGGAGAGCCGGCTTCCCTCCATCCCTCCCTCCCTCCCTCCTCCTGCTCCTCTCCATCCTGCTTCTTTCTTCCAGGTCCCCCTCTTCCTCCATCCATCCTACCCATTCGCCATCCCTCCTGTCCTTCTCTTCTTTCCTTCATTCCCTCGTCTTTTTCTCTCCTTTCCTTCTTTCCATCTCAGTCAGTCTCCTATCCCCCCTTTCCCCTCCCTTTTTCCCCCCTCCTCTTTCCCTCACTCTCTCCATCCTTCTCTCCTCCATTCCCTCATCTTTTTCCTACACCCTTTTTCCTCCCTCTTCTCCATTCTTATATCCTTTCCTCCCTTTCTTATTCCTCTCCTTCTCCTCTTTTCTTCTGTCCATTCTTCTTTTTCCCTCCTCTCTTCTTCTCCGTCTGCTATCCCTTTTTTTTGTAGCTTCTGTCTCCTTCCTTCCTTCCTTCCTTCCTTCTCCCCTTCCTTCCTTCCTTCCTTCTCCCCTTCCTTCCTTCCTTCCTTCCTTCTCCTCTTCCTTCCCTTTCTCTTCTCTTACTCCAACTCTTTCGGTAACTGATATTTTTACTTTCAGTGCCTCTCTCTCTCTCTCTCTCTCTCTCTCTCTCTCTCTCTCTCTCTCTCTCTCTGTGTTTATCCAAATTTTCAATATTTGTAAAGAACGTGCCATTAGTCTTCAGGGCAGACATTTTTCCATACATTCTTATTACTAGCCAGACAATTTATCATTTATTTAATTATTTATTTATTTATTTAAGACTAGGGAAAATCTCGCACGGACAGGTTTTTGGAAAGACCCCCTTTTTCTTTTTCAGTTCGTTTGCTATAGATTTTTTTTTTACTCCTGACAGACGATTTTTCTCATAGGGAAATCTTATGGAAGGGGTTTTTGCAGCACCAGTTTCCTCGTCAGTTTTATTTTGTTTTTTTTTTATCATGTTTTCTGTTTTCGAAGTTTCATTGTTTCATCGTCTGTTTCTCAATGTATTGGTGTTTCAGAGAGTCTCCATCATTTTTTTTTTTTTTAATCGAAAAGTCCATTAGTTTTTTCAGTTGTTTTGTTTTTTTTTCAGTTTGTCTTATTTCGTCAGTAATTTCTTTTTCCTTTTTGGTTGTTGTCTTTTTTTTTCGTCAGTAATTTATTTTTTTTTCTTTTTTTTAGTTTCTGTCTTTTGTCAGTAATTTCTTTTTCTTTTTTTCCTTTTTAATTTCTATCTTTTAATTCGTCAGTAATTTCTTTCTTTCCTTTTTTAGTGTCTATCTTCTTTTATTTCGTCAGTAATTTCGGTTTTTTTTTCTTTTTTAGTTTCACATATTTCATTCCTTTTTTTTTTTTTAATTTCCATCTTTTATTTCGTATTGTCTTGGTGTATTCTTGCTGGTAGACTCTAATAGACCTTCGCGTGGTGGTCCCTTCTCCAGTCCACCGTCCTCCTTTCCGGGGATAGGGAGGGGGTTGAGGGATGCGTGTTTAACCAGGCACTGGGGCCGCCGCGTTATTTCAGTGCCACCACGTGAAGGCGTCCCTCTCCTGCGCTCCCGTTGTAGGGGGAAATGGACCTTTTTTTCTCTGCAAATATATACCGCTCTTTCTTCTCATCCTCTTTTTCTTCTTCCTCCTCCTCCTTCTCCTCCTCCTCCTCCTCATCATCATCATCATCATCATCTTTCTCCCCTCCTCCTCCTCCTCCTCATCATCATCATCATCATCATCATCATCATCATCATCATCATCTTTCTCCCCTCCTCCTCCTCTTCTTCTTCTTTTCTTCTCCTCCTCCTCCTCCTCCTCCTCCTCCTCCATCAGGCGAATTCTCATATGGTACGGGTACAGCTCAGTCAGCGTTATCAGTGTTTATCCTGCATCACTTATTCATTTCCAACTCCCACTGCCACGCCCACACCAGCAGACCAAGCCGTACCTGCAACACGTAAAATACCACCATGGTTGTTCAGTCTGTATATGGATGGGGGTATAAAAGAGGTACAAGGTAGGGCAGTGGATGTTGGAGCGGTCTTAGTTCTGAGAGAGGACAGCGTTTGGAAACTCCCTGTACTGTTGTTTGCAGATGATACTGTGTTGATAAGTGAAGACGAAGGGGAGCTGTAAGGCTTTGTGAATGAGTTTGGGAAAGTGTGGAAGAAACGGAATCTAAAAGTGATTGTAGGGAAGAGTAAAGTTACGGTCCTCGAGAGAAGTGAAGTCGCTGAATTTACAGTGAGGTTGGATGAGGAAGAGGAAACTATGAGTGTGTTAAGTACTTGGGTAGTGTGATGTGTAAGGAAGTTTGGAGGATGAAGTGCTTGAGAGGGTACAACAAGGAAGAAAGGTTGCTGGTTCTTTGAATGCAGTGATAAGAGACAGGAAAGTGAGAATGAAAGCAAAAAAGTCGCTGCATGATAGTGATACCAGCTCTAACTTGTGGAAGTGAAGCTTGGACCTTGTTGGAAGGACACAAATCAAGAGTGAGAGCAGTGGAAATGAGTTATTTGAGAGGAGCCTGTGGAGTCACATGGAGAGACAGACTGACAAATGAGGAAGTGAAGGAGAGTTGTGGTGTGGATGTGGTAGAAAGTGTTAGGAAAAATACATAGAGGTGGTTTGGCCATGTGGATAGGACGGAGAGCGGGAGACTAACGAAGCGAGTGTATGTGATGTGAGGGGGAAGGGAGGGGTAGGCCAAGGATGAGATGGAGTGGAGAGGTTTATGAGTGAAGGGTGGTGTGAGCTGGGGGGAGGGCACTGGAATGGCAGGGGACAGGGCGACATAGAGGCGATTTGTTTGTGGTCACCCCTTACGGGATTAAGGCGTCTGGCAATAAATAGATAGAAAGATAGATAGACGAATTAATAATGAAGCGTTATGTGCAGACCACCTTGTATTTAAATAGAGGAGGAAGTAGGGAGAGAGAAATAGGACGAGGAAGAGAGGAGGGGAGGGAGGAAGAGGAAGGGAAAGTGAGGAAAAGCAGGGTGAACGTAGAAGAGAAGGAGGGAGAGAAAGAGTGGGAGAGGAGGATGAAGAAAGGAAGAGAGGGGAAGGAGGAAGAGGAGGGAAAGTGAGGAGAAGAAGGAGGGTGGACGTAGGAGAGGAGGGAGAGGAAGTGAAGAAAGGAAGAGAGGAGAGGGAGGGTGAAAGAAGGAGAAGAGGAGGGAGAGAAAGAGTGGAAGAGAAGGTGGGGGAAGGAAGAGAAAAGGAGAAGAAGAAAGAGGGTGAAAGAAGGAGAGAGAGGGAAAAGAGGAGGTGGAGGGAGGGAAGGCAGGAACAGAAGAGAAAGCTTGTATGTAGGAGAGAAGGAGGAAGGAACAAGGGAGAGTGAGGAGAAAGAAGAGGAAGAGACAGAAGAGAAGGAAGAAGAGAGAAAGAGGTAAAGGAAGAAGCCGAAAATAAAGAAAAATTAGCATAAATAAAAAGGCAGTAAATTAGGAGAAAAAAAATGAGATAATTATGAGAGAAGAATAATTAAAAGGTATAATGTCAGGTGAGAGAGAGAGAGAGAGAGAGAGTCGTGATCCTAGTAAAAAGAGGTAAGAGGAGTATATGAAACTGTAGGGGAGAGAGAGAGAGAGAGAGCACAGGAGAAATATAGAAAAACCGCCTTCACGACTCTCTCTCTCTCTCTCTCTCTCTCTCTCTCTCTCTCTCTCTCTCTCTCTCTCATTAAAGAAAAAAGTCACATTCAGCACATCAAAAGCAAATCCACATCATGCTTAATAAGAGAGAAAAAAAAAGAGAGAGAGAAAAGAAAGAAAGAAAGAAAAGCAATTAATTTGTCTTGAAATGTTTCCCTCTTGTTCTTATTACTTTTCTTTTTCTTTTTTTGATTTTTTACTGATTTATTTTTTTACTCTCTCTCTCTCTCTCTCTCTCTCTCTCTCTCACCTTTCCCCTGGCTAAGTACGATTAAGAAATTGTTTGTGTGTGTGTGTGAGAGAGAGAGAGGGGGGGGGGAAGCCACACACCTGATTTGACATAACCCGTCACTCACCTCTCTCTCTCTCTCTCTCTATCTATCTATCTATCTATCTATCTATCTTCATCCTTTTCATAATGTACCTTCCGCAATCTGTCCTCTCTCCTCATTTGTAGCTTCAATCTACCTATATCTATCTATCTAAATATTTGGTATGTCTATTTTAACCATATACATCTATCAGTGACTTCTGAATATCTATCTACGTCTCTATCATTATCTATTTGCAGTGTGTATTTATCTACTTTTATCTATTTTTTATCTATCTATCGCTTATGGTGATTGGACAGTATTAGATTGGTCTGTGAATAAAGATGGCAGAATATTGAATGTGTGTGTGTGTGTGTGCGCGTGCGTGCGTGCGTGTGTGTGTGTGTGTGTGTACTTTATGCACTAAACATTATTTGGTTGTGTATGTACCTGGGCTTCTATGTACGTGTTTGTGTATTTGTGTGTACCTGTGTGTGTGTGTGTGTGTGTGTGTGTGTCTGTCTGTCTGTCTGTCTGTCTGTCTGTCTCTCTCTCTCTCTCTCTCTCTCACACACACACACACACACACACACACACACACACACACACACACACACACACACTAACAGCTACGCACATAAGTACACAGACACTGACGAATAAAAATTAGGCTCGTTCTGTCACCCGGACATCCACACGCAGATTTACATACACACACGTACACACGGACGCTGGTACACAGGGAAGTGGTTACACACACACGTACATGTTGGATTGAACGGCTGCTATCAGTGGTCCTTTAGCATCATCATTATCATTATCTTCATTATCATCATCATTATCACTATTATCATCATTACCATCATTATCATCATCATTATCACTATTATCATTATCAGTATTATCATCATCAACTTCATTGTCATCATCATCATAATTATCATTGTCGTCGTCTTCGTCCTTCTGTCTATTTGTCTGTCTATCAGTCTATCTATCTATCTATCTATCTATCTATCTGTTTGCTTGTTTATGTCTGGAACGATCTAAACAAATGGAAAGTTAGAACGAGGGTAAACTATCACAATCAATCAAGCAAGCAACCAGTCAGTGAAGCAAGCAAGTAAGGAAGCAACCTGTCAGTCAGTCAAGCAAGCAAGCAAGCAACCAGTCATTCAGTCAAGCAAACAACCAGTCAATCAGTCAAGCAAGCAGTCAATCAGTCAGGCAAGCAAGCACCCAGTCAGTCAATCAATCAGTCATGCAAGCAACCAGTCAGTCAAGCATGTAACCAATCAATCAGTCAGTCAAGCAAGCAACCAGTCAGTCAGTCAAGCAAGCAAGCAAACAACCAGTCAGTCAGTCAAGCAAGCACCCAGTCAATCAGTCAATCAGTATGTTAAATGACACACACACACACACACACATTGTTCAAGCATCATGGTCCTCGCTTCATCTCAGAATCATAACTATACTCCTTTCACCTTAACTTGGCCCAGATTCACGTCCCTTGGCAGCCTGTTTAACCTCAGCGGCGGGGAGAAGACGGTGCTACGGCTCCTCTCCATAGCACTTCTTCGTGACTAGCGCTGTATCCTGGACATACGCTAAGATTATGGCTTTAGAGATGAGAATATTAGGCCAAGTTGGAGAATGTGATTAGATGTAATGAAAGTGTAAAGGAATTATTGTTTGTACACAGTATCAGTTGTACATGAGCAATGATGTGTACGTTTGGATATGCTTGCGCGCACGCACACACACACACACACACACACACACACACACACACACACACACACACACGCAGTAATAGAATTGATAACTAAAAAGCAATTGTGTAAGTGCATAGTGTGTGTGTGTGTGTGTGTGTGTGTGAGAGAGAGAGAGGGAGAGAGAGGATTTTATTATTCATCTCATTGAACATCCTCGTACTGAAGAGGTCACGGTCATCATGAATCCCCTTCGCTCGGTGACGTCACGTTTTATTATTATTATTATTATTATTACTATTATTATTATTATTATTATTATTATTATTATTATTGTTGTTGTTATTACCATTATTATTGTACTTATTGTTATTACTGTTATTACTACCACTGCTACTACTATTACTACTGCTACTACTATTGCTGCTACTACTACAACTAAACTATTATTATTATTATTGGTATTATTATTATTATTATTATTATTATTATACCTTAACGTGGTCTAGATTTGCGTCCTTTCACTACTACTACTACTACTACTACTACTACTACTACTACTATTATTATTATTATTATAATACCTTAATGTGGTCTAGATTTGCGTCCTCTTGCTGCTTATTTCACGTAGATCAGTGGCAAAACAAACAAGTAAATAAATAAACAAACAAACAATAAATGCATTACTATGGCTCTAACAATTCTTTTCATAGCTCGTCGTTACTATAGTCATGTCAGCTTAACTTGGCTCAGATTTTTTTCCATTTGTAGCTTATTTCTTCTAATTTAATGTCAATACTCCTTTCCACCACACTTCTTCGTGACTAGCATTATGTTCTAGTGGTAATCTAATGCTTGAATTGAGAGGAGGGATGGTGTGGAGAGATATATGAGAGAGGGGGTGTGAGCTGGGGGGAGGGCAGCGAAATAGCGGGGGGAGGGCGACACGGAGGCGATTTGTTTGTGGCCACCCCTCACCGGATTAAGGCGTCTGATTATAGATAGATAGGTAGGTAGATAGACAGACAGATAGATAGATAGATACAGAGATAATTTTCTAGTGTTAATCTATTGTTACAACTTAGCATTCAAGATGGAGAGATGGCAATTTTAGGTCAAGTTAGAATGAAAAGAGTATGGATTGACTTATGCTTGTAACCACCAGACGATTTTTCTCAGTAGGAAGGACATCAGGTAGTCAAGGGGCCCTATTTTCTTCAGGTAGGAGGCTCCCCAAACACCTCTTCCTTAACGATTTATTTTTATGGCTGGTTAATATCCTTTTTACATTGGTTCAGAGAAGGGCGACGTTTGAAGGATTTATGTAACAGGACAGGCCTTGGGTTCCTTCTTCCATGTATAAAAAAAGATAGGCAGAATAAATCGCTCAGGGAAAGGTGTTAGGGAGCTTCAAGGAATACGAAATAAGCAAAATTAATCGCTAAGGGGAAGGTGTTACGGAGCTTCAAGGAATACGAAATAAGCAAAATAAATCGCTTAGGGGAAGGTGTTACGGAGCTTCAAGGAATACGAAATAAGCAAAATAAATCGCTTAGGGGAAGGTGTTAGGGAGCTACAAGGAATACAAAAAATCCCATAAACCCCCTTACCCCCCAAAAATTAGCCCATCAGCTGAATAAAATCGTCTTTCTTTACTAATATAAAATAGGTACTCGTAGGGAAGGGGTTGTTGCTTAATTTTCCGTTCTGTGCATAAATATTTTACTGTTATTTATTTATTTATTTTTTATCGGTGTCGTTTGCATAAATAACTTACGGGTGAGAATTCTCGTCCTATATGCAAATGTGAAGGAAGAGATGCTAGGGAGTGTACACGCACACACACACACACACACACACACATACATACATACAGTACAGTACATACACAGAATCATGCATTCACTTACATATATATATATATATATATATATATATATATATATATATATATATATATGCACTGGTCTTAATGCAAGTATCTATAAAACTTACACACGCACACACAGACACACAATCATGCATTCACGTACATATATACACAGCACTGGTCTTAATGCAAGTATCTGTAACACACACACACACACACACACACACACATTTACATACTCTCTTCATCATTCGCCCACCCTTCCAAAATCCAGAGTAAAAAAAAAAAAAACATAAACACATATACATTTGCACTATAAAGCCATCTAAAAAAAAACACACACAAAAAAAAAAAACGAAAAAAAAAAACAAATGGAGACGAAGCAGATTGGAACGTGGTGCTAAATGTTTTGGTATGCGAGCGAAGTGAAATGGGAAAAATATATGGTTTTGAAAAATGAAAAATATTAATAATGAAAAGTGTAGGGGTGGCGATGGGTGGTGAAATGAGCGAATCTTTATGAGAGAGAGGGGAGCTGGGCTGGAGATAGATAGATAGATAGGTGGATAGATGGATGGATGAGTAAGGAGAGATGGTGCGACAGAGCTGGTTAGGTTTGGCCATGGTAGGGTAGAAGTAGAGAGAGAGAGCGAGAGAGACTAAGGTGAATGCAACTGCAGGTGAAAGGATGAAAGGTAAGGCTAATTAGCTGATAGGATTAGGTACAAGAGATAGATAGATAGATAGATAGGTTGGAGTGTAGGTAGGTAGACAGAAAGAGAGGTAGATAGATAGATAGATAGGTTGGTAGATAGATATGGACAAATAGGTCAGATAGATACATAATACATACACAGATTCTCTCTCTCTCTCTCTCTCTCTCTCTCTCTCTCTCTCTCTCTCTCTCTCTCTCTCTCATATCTATCTATGCATATATATTGAGTCAATTTGTGTGTATATCTATCTGTGTTTGTGCCTGTCCGTGTGTATCTAATCTATATCTATGTATCTATCAGTCTATCCATCTATCTATCTATCTAAAAATATATCTGTGTCTCTTTTACCATGTCTACAGCCTTTCACAAATTCTAAAGTTCATTTCATATTGTTTCAGGTGGACGGTGAAGAAAAAGGTAAATGTTTTGCCTTCAGTATATACATTGAACGAAGGAAGAGGAACGTGCATCAGTAGCTCATTGGAAAGTGCTAAGGAAACATTGAATTTTGAGGGCTGAGCTGTTTCGGCCCGACTTGGACGTTGTTATGTTGCTGTTGGTGTTATTATTGTTGTTGTAATGATAATGATTTTTGTTATTTTTATTTTTAGCATTATTATTTCAGTTATTATTTTTATATTACTACAACAGCAACTACTACTACTACTACTACTACTGTTATCATTATTATTATTATTATTTTTATTGTTTAGGTGTGGACGGAGACGTAATATAGGTCTGTATGTGGATGAGGTGTGTGTGTGTGTGTGTGTGTGTGTGTGTGTGTGTGTGTGTGTATGATCAATGTACGTTACTTATGCAGAGTATGGTGGTGTTTGCAGGCTTTATATAGCATTAGAATTTATTGAGGTATGGCAAGGAAAATAAATCGCTCAGGAAAAGGTGTTATGGACGGGAGTAAGGGCCAAAGTAGGCTATTTCAGTATCGGAGTATGCTCTCTCTCTCTCTGTCTCTCTCTCTCTCTCTCTCTCTCTCTCTCTCTCTCTCTCTCTCTCTCTCCGGTGGTGGTGGGGAGAGGGACCTAAATAATGCAGTTTTGACCTACCAGGAAATCATGAATAAAAAAAGAAAAAAAAACGAAGCAAAATGAAATAAGTATATATAAAAATCAGCATAATAATAATAATAATAAGAATGGAAAAAAATAATGATAATAATAGTAATAATAGTAATAGTAAGAGTAATGATGATAATAATAATAATAGCAATAATGATAATAGGTAGGTAGGTGAATAAATAGATGGATAGATACTGTGGATGGATAGCAAGATAGATAGGTAGGTCGATGGATGGATGGCTGGATAGATAGATGGATAGGTACATGAAAGATAGATTGATAGGTAGATAGATGGATGGAAGATAGGTAGATAGATGGCTGGATGGACGGATAGATACATAGATAGATAAATAAATGGATGGATAGATAGGTACAAGGGTCGAAAGATAGACAGATAGATAAATTAAATAGAACGATAGATACATACAACGTAACAAAAATAAAATAATTGTCGAAAGTACTGAAGATTAATATATATATAAACAAGGAGGCCAGAAAATTTAATTGAAAACAAAGGAAGAGGTAAACAAGCAAACAAACAAACAAGAGCAGCAAGTAAACAGACCAGGAGAGAGCAAGGACAGTGTACGAATATGTAAACAAAGGAGAGAGAGAGAGAGAGAGAGAGTGAGTGAGAGTGAATGAGTAAGTGAGTGTATTTAGAGAGAGAGAGAAAGTGAGTGATTAAGAGAGAGAAAGTGAGTTATTAAGAGAGAGAGAAAGAGAGAGTGAGTGAGTGAGATTATATATAGAGAGAGAGAAAGTGAGTGATTAAGAGAGAGAGAGAAAGGGAGAGTGAGTGAGTGAGAGTATTTAGAGAGAGAGAGAGAGAGAATAAGAGAGAGAGAAAAAAAAGACAAACAGTAGTTAATCAGAAGCAGACAAACACATTAAAGAAAAACAAATCCACCAATGAATCAATAAACAAGTAAACAACAGCCACAATCCGAACACAATAACTACAATAACAAAAAAATACAATAACAAAATAATCACAATAAATAAATGAAAGCCAACAGGTAATCACAACAGTACAGGTAAGAGAAGTAAGATATGGGTGTTAGGAGTTAGATAGATAGATAGATAGATGAAGAAGAATAGATGTAAAGTAGATAGGAAATAGATAAATAGTAGGTAAGTAAAGGTGATAAAGAGGAAATTATTAGATAAAGGAAGTCAACCCTGAATATTAAATGTAAATAATAGACAGGTAAATGGACGCCACATGCTACCTACCTACCTACTTACTTACGTACTTACCAAATTGCTTACCTACCTTCCTGCCTGCCTACTTACATGCCTGATTATCTACCTACCTTCATACTTACCTACCAACCCAATTACCTACTTACCTGCCTCTAATTACTTACCTAATTACCTGTCTACCTGCCTACCTACCAACCTACCTACCTATTTTCCTTCCTACCCATATACCTACCTTTATAAATCCCACCTCTCTCCCTCTCTCTCTCTCTCTCTCTCTCTCTCTGATTTATCCGTTCCTCCGCCCTCTCTATCACTCTCTCTCTCTCTCCCTCACCCATCCTTCATCAGAATCACCCTCTCTTCCATTTTCTCTCCCTCTCCCTTCCTCTCTCGTTCGCTTTATCTCTCTCACTCTCTCTCTCCCTCTCTCCTCTCTCTCACTCTCCCCTCGGCCTATGTATCATCTTCAAAGCCCTCATCCTCTCTCTTTATCGCTTGCTCTCGCTCACCCCTTCCTCTCTCTCTCTCTCTCTCTCTCTCTCTCTCTCTCTCTCTCTCTCTCTCTCTCACACACACACACACACACACACACACACACATCCCTATTTCTTTCTGTAATTTCTTATCTTCGTCCATCTCTCACTCTTCCTGATCCCTCTTTTCTCCTTCCCCGGCATCCCCACACTCTCTCTCCCCTCCTCCCCTCCCCTCCCCTCTCCTCTCCTCTCCTCTCCTCTCAATTCCAATTCCTTCCCTTTTGCACCTATCCTTCCTCTCTTTGCTTCCCCGTTTCTCTCTCTCTCTCTCTCTCTCTCTCTCTCTCTCTCTCGCTCGCTCGCGCGCGCGCGTTCTTATCCTTCCCCATCTCTCGAACTCCACCCATCCCCTCCCCTCCCTCCATCCCCATCCTTCCCTACCCTTCCTTTCATCCCCATCCTTCCCTACCCCTCCTTCCATCCCCATCCTCCCCTCCCGTCTCTCAATCCCCATCCTCCCCTCTCCCCTTCCATCCCCATCCCTCCCCGTCTCCTTTCGTGGGTGTTTTGACGCCAAGTAGCTTTGATATATTAAAAAAAAATCACAGCGAAAAAGACTCCGAAAAAAAACCCTTCAAGAAAAAAATTTTACAAAAAAATATCCCCCTTTAACGACCAAATCTTAACCCGTTTCATTAAGGGCGTCCGAATCAGCGTCCGAATTTGTGGTGGCGGCGGTGGCTTCGGCTGGGAGGGGTGGCGTGCGGCTTACTTATGTTTCCTTAGTGTGTACGGACGAAGGAGGATCGGGGTGTGTGTGTGTGTGTGTGTGTGTGTGTGTGTGTGTGTGTGAGAGAGAGAGAGAGAGAGGGGTGGGGGGGGACTTTGTGTATGAAAGGTTTTGACGGAATATACAACCCAAATCATGAATACATATATCCTTGTATTTGTGTATTCATAAGAGGGAAATAAGTATAGATAAGGTAGATAGACAGGTGGATAGATAGATCAAGATAGATAGGTGATAGACAGATAGATAGAAACAGTATAAGTTCCCCAGTTCATCTTCCCTTCCCTTCTCCATACAAGAAGCATAACCACCCCTCCCTCCCTCCTTCCCTCCCTCTTTCCCTCCCTCCCTCCTAGATAGATAAAGATAGATAGGCGATAGAGGTAGAGAGACAGAGAAACAGAATAAGCATCCCAGTTGATCTTCCCTTCCCCTCTCCATATAAAACCCATTAACATCCCTCCCTCCTTCCCTGCCTCGTCCCTCACTTCTTCCAACCCTTCCTCCCTCCCTCATCCCTCGCTCCACCACGCATCCGGACACTCAGACAGCGGCGGCGGTACGGGAAGGCTTGAGAATGTCGGTCATAATTCCGGATTTCATGCACCAAGTCTAGCGTCCGTGCGTAATGCAAGAACCGCGCCGGACCACCGTCACCCCGGCCGCCCCTCTCCCCGTGCCTTTATCGCCCTTATGCACAGAGAGCGATAAGGGCGATTTTCAGGCGGGGGTTAAAAATTCATGTACGGCCCTTTCCCGCGTCACTAGGTCGCGTATGTATGAAGAGTCTTGCGTTGCGTATGTGGAGAGGTTGTGTGTGTGTGTTTTTTTCTTGAGTGGTTTGTGTGTGTGTGTGTGTGTGTGTGTGTGTGTGTGAGAGAGAGAGAGAGAGACAGACAGACAGACCGAAGGGGAGGAGGAACAGATAGAAGAGATAATTCAGATAGATAGATATGGGGAGAGGAATAGATAGGAGGGGTAAATCAGATAAATCGAGAGAGAGAGAGAGAGAGAGAGAATCGAAACAGACCGACAGAGGGACAGACAAGCCCAGAAACTCTAAGCCGCTTCCTAAATACCGCCCCAGCTTCCGGCGCCTCAAAGCTGTGGCCGCCATAACTTGAGGCGGCGCGGCGGCCATCTTGGAACTCCCGCCACCCCGCCCTAAGGTCCATTCTCCCCCGCTCTCGACCTAATGAAAATGTTTGCTAATTAAATTGGTCGGGAAGCAGCGAGGTAATGAACTAAATTAATCAAGTGTGGGAGGGGGAGGGAGGGGGAGAGCGAGGATGAGAGGGGGAGGGGGGGGAGTTGAGGATACGGGTTGCTGAGGGTTTGAGGTGATGCTTACCCCCCACTTTCCCCTTCCCCTCCCCCCTCCCCTCCCCTTCTTTCTCTCGCTCACTTTCTTACTTTCTCACGTTCTTTCCTCACTTTTTTTTTTTTTCAGATGCTGGTGCCTTCTTGCTCACTCGCTCACTTTCTTACTATCTTAATTTTTGAGATGCTGCCACTTCCTTGCCCTCTTTCTCACTTTCTTATATATTTTTTCTTTTTTGAGATGATGCTACTTCCTCTCTCTTGCTCACTTTCTCCCTTTCTTACATTTTTGCTTTCTTGGGGTGATTCTAACTTACTTTCTCAGGTTTTTGATGATACTGTTACTCTCTCACTTTCTCACTTTCTTTCACTTTTTATATTATTTCGTGTTTGGGGTTTATTTATTTTGTGTCTTTATTTTATGCATGGTTTTCACTCCTCTCCCTCTCATTCTCTCATTTTCGCTCACTTTCTCACTTTTATTTCGTTTCTCTCTCTCTCTCTCTCTCTCTCTCTCTCTTCCCTATTTCTTATGTTATTTATTTTATTTCTTTCTCCTTCCTATCTCCCTTCCCTTCCCCCCACCCTCCCCCTCCCCGCTCCCTCTCCCTGTCTCCTCCCCTTACGAGTGAAGTACATCTGTCTGTCTGTCAGTCTATCTATCTCTATCTATCTATTTATCTGCCTGTCTATCTATCTGTGGCTCTACATTTTTGTGTCTTTATCTACTATCTGTGACTATCTATTTGCATCTGTTTATTCTGCTATATCTATCTGCCTCTTTGTCTATCTGTCCATCGATCTGTGTCTGTCTGTCAATCTGTCTGTCTGTTTGTTATATCCCCTTCCTCCTTTTACCATTTCTCACCCCTCCTCCTCCTCCTCCTCCTCCTCCTCCTCAAGTCCCATGAACGAAGCGATGTGGAAAACTTTGCATTTAAACCCATTGAAAAATTAGCGTAACAAAATGAAAAACAAAAATCACTTTCTGGTAACTCTTCCCCCTGACTCGGTTGCCTGTTAATGTTTATTTTTGGTAATTTTGTGTGTGTGTGTGTGTGTGTGTGTGTGTTGCGTTTGGAGTAGTGCATGTTATAATTATTTGTGTGTGTGTGTGTGTGTGTGTGTGTGTGTGTGTGTGTGTATGAATGATTTGCGTGTGTTTGTGACGATTTTTTTTGTGTGAGTGAGTGTATTGTGTGAGTTTGTGTGCATTTGCGTTTGCCATTGTAATATACCATTTGTCTTTCCATTTATCTATCTTTAATTGTATATCTATCTGTCCATCTATCTAGCTAACTAAAATACGGTAACCTGTGCGTGTGTGTGTGTATTTATGTCTATGTTTGTCTGTATGTATCTGTGTGTATGTGAGTCTGTGTATGTGTTTGTCATGTGTGTGTGTGTGTGTGTGTGTGTGTGTGTGGAGGGGTGGTACACAGGTGGGGGAATACCTGACTAGGGTGCATGCATAAAAACTGAGTGAAATAGAGTGAGGGAGGGAGCCTGCAAGATAGATGCATAGATAGATAGATTTATAGCCGGGGATACGTAGATAGATCGATAGATAGAAGATAGATAGGTAGATAGATGGATAGATAGGTAGGTAGATTTAGATAGATGCTTATGAACAGGTAATGAGAAAGGCAGCACAGTAGATAGAAAAGTAGATAGATAGAACAGTGAATAGAAGATAGATAGAGATGGATATGAACTGTGAGAGGCAGCACAATAGATAGATAGACAGATAGATAGATAAAGGTGGACATAAAGTAGAGTATGAGTTATATAGAGTTGTATTGATTTCCACATAAATGTTTAGGTTAAGTTATACACTGGTTGATAGATAGATAGATAGATAGATAGATGGATGGTACATTAATACAGTGGATAGGTAGATAGTTAGATAGATAGGTAAGTGCAATGGTGAAAGTTTGAAAAGGAAAATAGACAGTACATGCAGTTGTGTGTGTGTGTGTGTGCCTTCAAAGTCATAGATATATAATAATAAAAAAAAATATAGAGGGAGGTGAATGAATAGATACCAATTAGGAAATAGATAAATAGATAGATGGATGGATAGATAGATGTAGTTATAGGTTGATATTTTGCTTCATACTATCAGAATTGAGAGAGAGAGAGAGAAACACTTTCGCTTGGCGTGTGTGACAGAGAACGGATTTACACAGATTTACACACACAAGCCGCCTGTCAGGTGTACACAGTCACACACACACACACACACGAATATATATATTGGTTTGTTTCTCTCTCTCTCTCTCTCTCTCTCTCTCTCTCTCTCTCTCTCTCTTTCGTGGCATTTAGTACACTAATTTAATATCTCTTTCCCTCCTTTACCTTCCCTCCATTCATTCATTTTTCCTCTCTCTCTCTCTCTCTCTCTCTCTCTCTCTCTCTCTCTTTTCTGTTTAATTCCTTTCTTCTTTCCTAAATTTCTCATTGATTTTTGTTTTCTTTCGTTCTTTCCTTCCTTTCTTCCTTGGGTCCTCCTTATATATTTTTTATACCTTCTCATCTTGTCTTCCTCTCATTCTCCTTCCCTTCCTTCCTTCCTTCCCTCCCTCCCTCCCTCCCTCCCTCCTTCCTTCCTTCCCTCCCTCCCTCCCTCCCTCCCTCCCTCCCTCCTTCCTTCCTTCCTTCCTTCCCTTCTTCCTTCCTTCCTTCCTTCATCACTTCTTTTCTTCCATGTCTTCCCTCTTTCACTCTCCTTCTTTCCTTCCTTCCTTATATCTTTTTATCCCCTTCGTGGTCTTCCCTCTCTTCTTCCTTCCTTCCTTCCTTCTTTCTTTCCTTTTCTTTCTTCTGTCGTTTCTCGTTCGCTTTCTTTTTTCTTTCCATCTTCCTTTCACTTCTTTCTCTCCTTCTTTTGTCTCATTTCTTCTTTCCTCCCTCTTTTTTTATCTCCCTTTCTCCCTCAGTTCCTCCCTCCCTACCAAGAGAAAGGAATGAGAGAGCCGAGGGAGAGAAAGAAAAAGTGAGGGAGTGTAGAGAGAGAAAACAGATTAAAAGAAAGAGAGGTTGAAAGAGACAAATGAATCTAATCTAATCACTGAAAGGGTTAGCAGGGAGAGAGAGAGAGAAAGGAGGAGGAAGGAGTGCAGGGTGGAGAGGAGGGAAGAAGGAAGAGGAGAGAGAGAGACGGGGGGAAGGAGTGCTGGGTGGAGAGGAGGGAAGAAGGAAGAGGAGAGAGAGAGAGGGGGGGGGAAGGGAAGGAGTGCAAGGTGCAGAGGAGGGATCAAGGAAAAGAGAGTGAGAGAGAGAGAGAGAGGAGTGAAGGGTGGAGAAGAAGGAAGAGGAGAGAGAGAGAAGGGGGGGGAGAGGAGGGAAGAAGGAAGAGGAGAGAGAGAGAGAGAGAGGAGTGAAGGGTGGAAAGTGAAGAGAAAAGACGAAACTGGGGAGATGGGAGGGAGAAGGAAGGGGAAAGGGAGTGAGAGAGAGAGGGGGGAAGAGGGGAAGTAGCAGTGGAAGTGAGGGGAGAAGAGGGGTTCACGGACCTAATAAAAGCTGTGACTTGTGGTTTTATGGCGGGTATTACTCTCCCCTCACTCCCCTTACCCACCCCTTCCTTCCATCTCCCCTCTTCCCCTCACTCCCCTCTCCCCTCACTCACCCCTTCCTTCCATCTCCCCTCTTCCTCTTACTTCCCCTCTCTCCCCTCACCAACCCCTTCCTTCCATCTCCCCTCTTCCCCTCTCTCCCCTCTTCCCTCACTCACCTCTTCCTTCCATCTACTCTCTTCCCTCACCCACCTCTTCCTTCCATCTACTCTCTTCCCCTTACTTCCCCTCTCTCACCTCTCTCCTCACTCACCCCTTCCTTCCATCTACTCTCTTCCCCTTACTTCCCCTCTCTCCCCTCTTCCCTCACCCACCCCTTCCTTCCATCTACTCTCTTCCCCTTACTTCTCCTCACTCCCCTCTCCCCTCACTCACCCCTTCCTTCCATCTACCCTCTTCCCCTTACTTCCCTTCACTCCCCTCTCCCCTCACCCACCCCTTCCCTTCCTCTCCCCTCTTCCCCTCACTTACCCCTTTCTCCTTCCCTCCCCCTCCCCTCTTCCTCTCCCATTTTCCCCTTTCCCCTCACCTCTCTCTCTCTCTCTCTCTCTCTCTCTCTCTCTCTCTCTCTCTCTCTCTCTCTCTCTCTCTCTCTCTCTCTCGTTTTCTGTGTACGTTTTCATGTACACCTCTACTTACGGCGTTTCTGTGTAGACTCGTGTGCACCAAATTTCTGTATATCCCTAATCTGTGTGTACATGATGTGTATGTATACTGTGTACACCGTAGCCCTGTGTACACATGTTTTCTGTACAACTGTTCTGTGTAGCCTTTGTCCTGTGTATACCATTGTTTGTGTGCGTCTTGTATGTGTACATCAGTTTATACTAGCTCTGTACGTTTCTTTGTTCCGTGTACACATTCGTTGCACGTACACACTGTAGAGCTGCCTTGTGTACACCTTTCCTTCGTGTACACGTCCTGTATGTGGCGTGGCTCTGTGTACACATTTGTTTTTGTGTACATTTGTTCTGTGCACATCTACCTCGTGTACAACTTTTATGTGTACACCTGCTTTATGTATACTTTTATTGTATGTACAGTTATTTTCCATCTTTTTTTGTGTACGTTTTTTGTGTACACTTAATTTTCGTACACCTTCATTGTGTACACCGTTCTACGTAAACTTCTGTGTACGTATTTCTGGGTACATCCCCTGCTTGTGTATGCCTATCCCTTGTACATCTTTTCTGTGTAAACACTTATGTACACTTATTTTCACGTACACACACGCTCTCTGGCAAAGTACTCCACCATCGTGTGTACAAATGTGCTTAAGGTACGCTTGTTGTGATCTAATGTACTCTCTCTCTCTCTCTCTCTCTCCTTTGTCCATGTATTCATCTATCTGGAACTATCTATCGATCTCTGTCTATCTACCTATCTATCTTTTCTCACAGCCCTCCTCTCCCATCCCTCCTTCCTCACTTTCCCTCCTCCCCTTCTCCCCCTCCCTCACTCAATCATTCGCCTTGCCCTTTCCCACTCGCTCACTCTCTCTCTACACCCTCGCTCTCGCAGCCACTCATACAAATCGCAGTACTCTCTCTCTCTCTCTCTCTCTCTCTCTCTCCCACCCCACACCTACATTAGAGCTGTCAGTCTCTCCCATACTCTCCCCCCTTTCTCTCCCCTCCCTTTATTTTCTCACATCCAGCACATTTTAGGCTATTTCTAACTTTTTGTGTGTGTGAGAGAGAGAGGGAGAGAAGATTTTTTTTTTTTGATTTTATAATGGAATCTTCTTTTTCTGTTTTTCTTTTTCTTTTTCTATGAGCATTATAATTATTTGACTGTAGCTGTATGTATCTATCCTGCTTATCGATCTATCTATCTCTCTATCTATCTATCCATCTGTCTGTTTATCTGTATCAGTCTGTCTATCTATGTATCTGTCTATATTACTCTCTTTCTCTGTCTCTTAAATATTGATTATCTGTGTTTATCTATCTGTGAGTCTATCTTACCCCTTTCCTGTATCTTGATCATCTCAACCTATCAATCTATCTATCTGTCTATATAGGTATAGCCATATCTATCTATCCTTTTATCTATCTCTGTTGATGTTCGGTCATTCATCTACTGCTTCTATATAACTGTGCATATATATCTATTCTCTACCTATCCTTGTGTGAATCTATCTACATTATCTATTTATGGCTATTTATATCCGCCTCAGTCTATCTACCTACCTATCTGCCTATCTATCTATCCACCTGTCTATCTACTTTTCTGTCTGCCTCTCCATCTGTCTACATATCTGTCTATCTGTGCATTTATCTGTCTATCTACCTGTCCTATCTATCCATCTGTCTATCTATGTGTCAGTCTGTCTATCTATCCATCTGTCTATCTATCGGTCAGTCTGTCTATCTATCCATCTATCTATCTGTCTGTCTATCAAGAGCTCATCCAGGTCTTAATTTCTTCTTGCATTATTTTTGTTTACTTGTGTTTCGTTTCGTATTTATTTTCATCTTTATTTCGTCTTCTGTCTTTATGAGCCTGTGTGTGTGTGTGTGTGTGTGTGTGTGTGTGTGTGTGTGTGTGTGTGTGTGTGTGTGTGTGTGTGTGTTTAGTATTGTCTACATTGTTTGTTTTTTCCATGTTTTGATTTACTGTTTTTTTTTTTTGGTCTTGTTTAATTTATACTTCTGTTGTTTTTAATCTTTATTTTGAAATATGGTTTTCTTGCTTATTTTTTTCTTTCATTGTTTACGTGTCGTGTGCTTCTCATTTTTTGTTTTGTTTTTTCTTTTTCTTTTTTGTTTTATTAGTCTTCCTGTTACCCTCGTGTTTTTTTTTCCTGGATATTTTTTTTTATTGTTTTTATTTTTGCATCCTATTTTATTTTCTTCCTTTTTTGTTATTTTTCGTGTGATTTTTTTTTTTCGTGTATGCAGTTTTTTTTATATTATTTTTCGGGGTGCCAGGTGGATTTTGTGATTGTGTGTGTGTGTGTGTGTGTGTGTGTGTGTGTGTGTGTGTGTGTGTGTTTGCCTGTATACCTGCCTGTCAGTCCTTTTAAATGTTTGCTCTTTTGTCTGTTTGCCTATCTATCTGTCTGTCTGTCTGCCTGTGTGTCTATCTATCTGTCTGTCTTCATCTGTCTATCTCTCGTTGGTTTCTCTCTTCCTTATCTATCGGCGTGTAGTGTCTGTGTGTTTGTCTGTCTCTGTTTCTCTTAATGTTTGTCTGTCTCTATTTTTGTGTTCCTGTCCGTCTCAGTCTGTCTGTCTGTGTCTCTGGCAGTCGGTCTCTCTCTCTGTCTGTCTGTCTGTCTGTCTCTCTGTCGGTCGGTCTGTCTCTGTGTCTGCCTGTCTGTGTGGTGGGTGTGCTTAAGCCTGTCTCTGTGTCTGTCTGTCTGCCTGTCTGTCGTTCGTCCCTCTTTTTATCCTTTAATCCTTCGTCTCAATTCGTCTGATCTCTCTCTTTCTCTCTCTCTCTCTCTCTCTCTCTCCTCCTCCTCCTATATTTTCTTCCTCTTGTCATTTTTCTTCACTTAATGTCTTCCTCATAATGTCTTTTTCCTCCTCCTCTTCCTCCTCCTCCTATCTCTCCCATCTCCCTCCCCTCACTCTCTTCTCTCCCCTCACTTCGGTATGCAGATGGTGGTCGCCTCCTGGGACCTGCCTCACTCCTGCCTCACCCTGCCTCACCCTTCTTCGTCCCTGCCTCACTCTTTCACCTTTCACCTTTTATTTTTTCCCTTCATCCCTGCCTAACCCCTGCCTCACCCAACTTCGTCCCTGCCTCACTTTCACCTTTTTTATCTTATCTTTTTCCCTTTACCCCTGCCTGAGCCTGCCTTACCCCTGCCTCACCCTGCCACCCTTTCCTCTGCCCTCCTTTAGTCTTGTTTTTGTCTTACTCTCCCTTGCTACGTCTTGCTCTTCCTCACCCTTCCTAACCCCTACCCCACCACCATCCTGCCTCACGCTTCCTCACCCTTCCTAACCCCTACCCCACCACTATCCTGCCTCACTCTTCCTCACCCTTCCTAACCCCTACCCCACCACTATCCTGCCTCACTCTTCCTCACCCTTCCTAACCCCTACCCCACCACTATCCTGCCTCACTCTCCCTCACCCTTCCTCACCCCTACCCCACCACTATCCTGCCTCACTCTTCCTCACCCTTCCTCACCCCTGCCTCACCACTATCCTGCCTCACTCTTCCTCACCCTTCCTCACCCCTGCCTCACCTTACCTCATTCCTGCCCCACCACTACCCTGCTTCACTCTTCCTCACCCCTGCTTTACCCTGCCTAAAAATTCTCACTTTCTCAATCCTGCCTCACCCTGTCTCCTCGTGCCATACCATTTATAACTTTTGTCTCCGCCCCGCCTAACTTTGCCTTACGTTTTATCTTGGTCGTACCTATCCCTGCCTCACCCCTCCTTACCGTGCCTCACCCTGCTCATCCTGCCTCTCCCTGCCTTACAATGCCTCACCCCTGCCTTACCTTTGCCCCACCCCTGCCTTACCTTGCCTTACCTCTGCCTTACCTTGCCTCACCCCTGCCTTACCTTGCCTCACCTCTGCCTAACCCCTGCCATACCTTGCCTCACCTCTGCCGTACCTTGCCTCATCCATGTCTTACCTTGCCTCACCCCTGCCTTACCTTGTCTCACCTCTGCCTAACCCCTGCCTTACCTTGCCTCTCCCTGCCTCACCCCTGCCTTCCCTTTCTTCACCCTACCTGTACCCTATCTCTCTGTCTCATATCTTATCCGACCCCGAGAGAGAGAGAGAGAGAGAGAGAATATGAAGATAATAAAGATAAATGAGAAAATGAAGTGATGGAAAAAATGAGAGAAAGTGAAGAAAGGTGAGAAAGTGAGCGAGTGAGAGAAATGAAGAAAGTGAGATAAATTGAGAAAGCGAGTTAGTTCAGTGAAAATGAGTGAATGGCAGAGATGAGTGAGAAAATGAAGAAGGGAAAGAAAAAAATACTTCGAAAGAATGAGGAAAGGTGAGAAAGTGAGCGAGTGAGATAATGTAAGAAAGTGAGCGAGTGAGAAAAGAAAGTGAGCGAGTGAGATAATGTAAGAAAGTGAGCGAGTGATATAACGTTAGAAAGTGAGCGAGTGAGATCATGTGAGAAAGTGAGCGAGTGAGATAATGTAAGAAAGTGAGCGAGTGAGATAATGTAAGAAAGTGAGCGAGTGAGATCATGTAAGAAAGTGAGCGAGTGAGATCATGTGAGAAAGTGAGCGAGTGAGATAATGTAAGAAAGTGAGCGAGTGAGAAAAGAAAGTGAGCGAGTGAGATAATGTAAGAAAGTGAGCGAGTGAGATAATGTAAGAAAGTGAGCGAGTGAGATAATGTAAGAAAGTGAGCGAGTGAGATAATGTAAGAAAGTGAGCGAGTGAGATAATGTAAGAAAGTGAGCGAGTGAGATAATGTAAGAAAGTGAGCGAGTGAGATAATGTAAGAAAGTGAGCGAGTGAGATAATGTAAGAAAGTGAGCTGGTTCATAACACCGAGTCACTTCATAGTTCATTTTTTGTTGTTGTTTATGAGTTAATAGTATGATGATGGGATGAGGTGTGCTCCCCCCCCCTCCATCTCTCTCTCTCTCTTTCTTTTTCTCTCTCTCTCTCTCTCTCTCTCTCTCTCTCTTCCTTGTCTCCACTTCTTTCCTCCCTCCCCTCTCCCCTATTTCCTCACACCTCATCTTCTTTCCCCTCCACTTTCCTCCCCATTCCTTCTCTTCCCATCTACTTCTTCATCTTGCCTCCCCCTCTCCTTCTTTTCTCCCCTCTATCTTCTTTTTCCTGCCTCCTTCCCTTCCCTTCTCCTCCCCAGTCCCTTCCTTCACCCTTCCATCACTTCCTTCTCTCCTCTTCCTTATTGTCTTCCTTGTCCCCTCCTCCATTCCCCATTCTTCCTCTTCCATTTCTCTCTCCTTCCCTTTCCCGTTTTTCTCCTCTCCCTCCATCCCCTCCCCCCTTTCCTCTCCCTGCCTCAGTTCCTCCTCCTCCTCCCCCTTCCTCCCTATCCTTCTCTTCTCCCCGCCTTCCTCCCCTCTCCCCTTTCCTCCCCACCCACCTATACTCCTTTCACTTTTACTTGCATCTGCTCTGCTTATTTTTACCTACCGCTTATTACCTCTTCCTTCCTCTTCCTCCTCCCTCTCCTTCTCTTCCTCTCCTCCCCCTCCCTCTTTTTCTTCCCTTTTTCTCTTCCCCTCCCTTCTTCCCCCTTCCCCCCTACATTTTTCTTTTGTCACCCATTTTTCACACACACACACACACACACACACACTCTCTCTCTCTCTCTCTCTCTCTCTCTCTCTCAAATATTGCACTTCCTTTATTTATAATAGATTTGGCAACACTGGCTTCCATAATTGATGATGTGGCAACCCTCTCTCTCTCTCTCTCTCTCTCTCTCTCTCTCTCTCTCTCTCTCTCCCGATTTACCTCTATCCATTTCCACGTCATGCAGTCTATATGTCTGTCTATCCATCTATCAGACTATCTATCCATGTCCATCCATCTATCTATCTACACACATTTATCTGTGTGTCTGTCTGTCTGTCTATCTGTCTGTCTGTCTGTCAATTTACCCATCTACCTACTTCGATTCCCTATGTACACTTTTCTTTCTCTCTCTCTCGCTCTCTCTCTCTCTCTCTCTCTCACTCACTTTTTAACGACGCCCACTTCCACTGTTACACACTCGCTTTCACACAGTATCTTTCTGTCTTTAATTCTCTCACATTTTTTCTCATTTTCATTTTTCCACAGGTCATGGCTCTTTTGACGGGATTCGCTCACTTTTACTCTCTCACTTTCACACTTGCTTTAAAATTCTCTCACAGACCTACTTTCACACTTGGTTTAATACTCACTCACTTGCACACTTTCGCTCACTTTCTCTCATACTCACACCCACTTTCATATTTGCTTTAAAACTTAGAGAGAGAGAGAGAGAGAGAGAGAGATTTAATTTTAGAGAGGGAGTTCATCACCCTACCTCTCTCCTTTCTCCATATCCTCCCTTCCTCCCTCCCTCCTCTGGTTTCCTTGCTTGCTTGCTTGTTTGCTTGCTTGCTTGCTTGCTTCCTTCCTTCCTTCCTTCCTTCCTTCCTTTCCTTACCATTCCGTCCCTACCGTCCTTCCTTCCTTCATTCCAACCATCTTTCCTCTCTTCCTTCCCTCCAATCATCTTTCCTCCCATTCTTCCTTCCTTCTTACCAACCTACCTACCTTCATTCATTCATTTATTCAGTTTTTCATTTCGTCCTATCGCTCTCCATTCATCCTTCCCTTCTTTTCCTTCTCTCCTTCCTTCCTTCCCTTTCTTCTCTACTCTCCTTTCTGACTCTTTCCGTGTCAGCTCTTCTCTCTTTCTTTTCTTCCCTCCTCCTCCTCCTCTTTTATTCCCCTATCGTCTTCCTCTTTTCCTTCCTTTTCCTTTCCTTCTTGCCTGTCTGTCTGTAATTATGTACGAGTATGTATGTGTTTCTCTCTCTCTCTCTCTCTCTCTCTCTCTCTCTCTCTCTCTCTCTCTCTCTCTCTCTCTCTCTCTCTCTCTCTCTCTCTCTCTCTCTCTCTCCTTTTCTCATCTCCCTCCCCTCCCATCCTTCCTTCCCCTTTCTCCTTTCTTCCTCTCCCTCTTACTCCTCCCTCACCCCCCTCTTAACTCTCCCCCTCACCCCTCTCCTTCCTTCCTTTATTTATTTTTTTCTCCATCTTCCTTCTTTCCATCCTCCCTCCCTCCATCCTAACCCTTTTCCTTTTCCCTACCGTCTAGTCCCCTCTTCCATTTTTTCGTCCCTCCTATGTTCACCCCTTCTTCCTTCCCTTCCTCTACCTCTCTCTCTCTCCCTCTCCCACCCTCCTTCTTTCCCTCCTCCTTCCCTCCCTCCAACCCACAATCTCTCCCTGCACTCCACCCTCCCTCCCTGCCTCTCTCCCTACTTCCCTCCCTCCCTCCTTCAAGCTCTCTCTACTCCTCACCCCCCCCCCTCGTACAAGCTCTCCCCACTTTCCTTCCTCCCTCTCTTCCTTCCTCCCCTCTCCTCTTACCAACCCCTCCCTTCTTTCCTTCCTCCCTCCCTTCCTACCCCACGTCCTCTTGCCAACCCCTCTCTGCTTTCCTCCCTCCCTCTTTCTCTCCCTCCTCCCCTGTCCTCTTACCAGCCCTTCTCTCCTTTCCTACCTCCCTCCCTCCCTCCCTCAAGCGCTCCCTACTCTCCTCCCTCTCTCTGACACCTGCAAATTTCAACACCTGGTTTTACGCCCGGGGTAAAGCGGAACTAACACTAGCATGGAGGGAAGGAAGGAGGGAGGGAAGGAAGGATGAAATAGAAGATGAAGAATGAAGGAAGGAGGGAAGGAAAAGTGAATGTAAGGAGGAGAGATGGGGGCTGCCTTCACGTGGTGGCACTGCTATGACCAAACAACCCCTGCCCCCGTCTCTCTCTCTCTCTCTCTCTCTCTCATTATACTACAGCCTTTTACGTGCTGAACCAGAGATATGCAACAAGACACTATTGCAAGCAACTGTTAAATGAAATAATTAAATCTCAGTGTACCGTGTTCCAGTGCAGTTTGTTCCCTATGTGTGTGACTGAATTAAAGAAGAGATGCTTGTTCTTAGGTGGCTGGAGATGTGGTGGTGTGTGGTGGTGGTGGTGGTAGGGATGATGGTGGTGGTGGTGGTGATTGTGGTGTTGGTGGAGATAATGGTAAGGATGATGATGCTGGTGGTGGTGATGATGAAAATGACAGGGATGGTGGTGGTGGTGGTGGTGGTGGTGATGATGATGATGATAATAGTAGGGATGATGGTGATGGGGGTGGGGGTGGTGGTGATAATAGTAGGAATGATGGTGGTGGTGGTGGTGGTGGTGGGGATAGTTGTAAGAGAGAGAGAGAGAGAAAGAGAGAGCTACAGCAATATCAGAAGCATTCATATTGCTCTACATTCCCTCACACTGTCTCTAACACACTCTCTCACGGCAGCAATATGCAGCATACTCGGCCTCTCTCTCTCTCATTTCACACCCCCGCAAACACCAGGGCATATATAAAAGTCTCTCTCTCTCTCTCTCTCTCTCTCTCTCTCTCTCTCTCTCTCTCTCTCTCTCTCTCTCTCTCACACACACACACACACACACACACACACACAGGAAAAGAGGCTGATGATTAGTAATGGTTTGTGTATAGATGTGACTGTATAACTCTCTCTCTCTCTCTCTCTCTCTCTCTCTCTCTCTCTCTCTCTCTCTCTCTCTCATCTCACTATGATCGCTCCCTTGTGTCGCGTACAGCTCACTCTCTCTCTCTCTCTCTCACTCTCTCTCACTGATGATCGATTTAACCACAAGATAACCGCAAGAATGCTTTCCTCTGTCTCGTTGAAGTCACCCTCGCTCACTTTCTCACTTCTCTCCCTCACTCTCTCACTCTCACTGTCATCCCTCTCTCACCTTCTGACATCTTTCCCTTACTCTCACTTCTATCCCTCTCTCACTTCTTTCCCTCACTTTCTTACCTCTCACTTCTTTCCCTCTCTCACTCGCTCACTTCACTCTCTCACGTCTTTACCTCTTACCTCTCTCACCTTTTCACTTCTTTGCCTCACAAACTTCCTCACTTCGCTCACTTTCTCATTTCTTCCCTTCACCCACTCACTCACTTTCTCCTCTTCTCTCTTCTTTCCTCACTCACTTTCTCACCTCTTTTATATTTCTTTCCCTCACCCACTCACTCACTTTCTCACTATCTCTTCTTTCCCTCATTCACTTTCTCACTTCTCTCTCACAAGGGGTAACTGTCTCAAAGGAAGATACCGAAGTGTCATATATAAAACACCTTCTGTTTTTCTGTTAACCATATCGTAAAACAAACACCAGATATTTCTCTTAACAGTATCGTAAAACAAACACTATATATTTCTGTATATATCGTAAAACAGACACTATATATTACTGTAGGTATCGTAAAACAAACACAAGATATTTCTCTTAACAGTATCGTAAAACAAACAATAAATATTTCTGTATGTATCGTAAAACAAACACTAGGTATGTCTCTTATCGGTATCGTAAAACAAACACTGGATATTTCTGTAGGTATCGTAAAACAAACACTATATATTTCTGTATGTATCGTAAAACAAACACTAAATATTTTTGTAGATATCGTAAAACAAACACTAGATATTACTGTATATATCGTAAAACAAACACTAGATACTTCTGTTGGTATCGTAAAACAAACACTATATATTACTGTAGGTATCGTAAAACAAACACTGGGTATGTCTCTTATCGGTATCGTAAAACAAACACTAAATATTTTTGTATGTATCGTAAAACAAACACTAGATATTACTGTAGGTATCGTAAAACAAACACCAGGTATTTCTCTTAACAGTATCGTAAAACAAACACCGCCTAGTAATAAAAACACCCCCGCTCATACCACCACACCAGTCCGGAATGATATACAGTCTAAGCGTGTATTCAGTATGGACGGTGGGTACAAGCGCCCAGGTGGTGACAGGTGAAGGTGGGTGACGTAGGAAGGTTGCTGGGTCTCAGGGAACGGGCTGCTCAGTTTTTGTTCAGAATCAGAGGTATGAAAATAATAACAGTTTCTCATAATAACGGTATCTGTACGTAGTTCCTGCCAACGTCAGATTTATTTTATTTATATATTTATTTTATATGGTACCAACAGTAGAATTAGTCCCCCCCCCCTCTCTCTCTCTCTCTCTCTCTCTCTGTAGGTCAGTCACTTTAACTTCGCTCAGATTTTTCGTCCTTTTGTAGCAAACTTCCCGTAGCTCATTGGCTTAAGGTAAAAAAAACTCAGCACTTCTTCGTGACTAGCAAGTGTATTCTAGTGCTAATACAGGCTAATACACCCAAGTATATTATTGTGTATTATGTATTTTTTTTTTCCCATCATCGGAGAGAGAGAGAGAGAGAGAGAGAGAGAGAGAGAGAGAGAGAGAGAGAGAGAGAGAGAGAGAGAGAGAGAGAGAGAGATATTTTTAAACTAAATAATTTTCTGCTCTACAATTTCTCATAAAACTCTACGGGATTTAGTTCTAACATTTCACTAACACATTTTTCCTGTTTATCTATCTATCTATCTATCTGTCTATCCATCTATCTCTGTTCCATTGTGTCTTTCTATCTATTTTTTTTAATGTCTCTGTCTGCTTATCTAGGTCTGTCTGTCGAACTGTCTATCTAAATCACACACACACACACACACACACACACACACACACACACACACACACACTATAGGCAGCTTGCGGCTCGGTAAATGGCAGTGATAAATTATGTATTAAAGAGGCGCTATTTATTTTGTAGCGGTAAATAACGAGGGAATTTTTTACTTTACCAAAAAAATGAAGTTGTTTATTATTATTATTATTATTATTATTATTATTATTATTATTATGACTACTACTACTATTATTATTTATGATTTATTATTATTATTATTATTATTATTATTATTATTACTGCTTCTGCTGCTACTACTACTACTACTACTACTACTACTACTACTACTACTATTAGTGTTATTTTTACTACTGCCACTACTACTCTCCTCCGGGCCACCTCCTCCCCATGAGATTTTTATTTAATAGACATCGTTACTGAGTAGGGATTATGGTTATTGGAGGTCTATCTCTTTGTTTCTTTCTTCTTTTTTTTAGAGCGAGTTACGATGTGGAAGATTAGTCGATTGATTTTCATGTCCTAGATTTTATTGGTATGTGTGTGTGTGTGTGTGTGTGTGTGTGTGTGTGTGTGTGTGTGTGTGAGAGAGAGAGAGAGAGAGAGAGAGAGAGAGAGAGAGAGAGAGAGAGAGAGGGAGGGAGAGGAGAAAAAATGTCAAGTGAAGCGGTAGAGGGATTAGGGTGTAGGGAGAGGGATTATGGAGAGAGAGAGAGACAGACAGACAGACAGACAGAGACACAGAGAAAGGTTTGGGGAGAAAGAATGGGAACTGGAAGGGGAGAGAGAGAGAGAGAGAGAGAGAGAGAGGTTTGGGGAGGAAGAATAGGAACTGGGAGGGGAGAGAGAGAGAAAACCATAAGAGAGAGAGAGAGAGAGAGTTGTGGGTAAGGAGAGGAGGGAGGGAGGGAGAGAGATAAGCGCAAGGATAGAGGTAATTTAGATGCGGTAAGGGAGGGGGGGAGGGAGGGAGGGAGGCATTGAGGCAAAGGGGGGAGTAATGACCGACATTAGAGAGAGAGAGAGAGAGAGAGAGAGAGGAAGGGAAGGAGGTATAGGAAAAGTATGGAAGATACAAAAGGAGGGAGAGAGGAGGTAAAGAAGAGAGAGGGGGGGGAGGAAGAGAAGGAGGTATAGGATAAGTGAGGGAGATAGAGGGAGCGAGGAGGAGGTAAAAGTGAGAGAGAGAGAGAGAGAGAGTCATCAGTTGTAGAAGCAGCGGATGTTTACAATTTCTCTCCCTTCTTTCTCTCCCACCCCTCCCTCGTTCCCTCCCTTCCCTCCTCCTCCTCCGTGTGTCTTCTCCCTTCCTCTCTCTTTCTCCTTCCTCCTTTAATCCCTTCCTTTTTGTATCTTTCTTTCCTTTCCTTTCCTCTTTCATTTTCTTTCCATCTCTCTCTCTCTCTCTCTCTCTCTCTCTCTCTCTCTCTCTCCTTTCTTCCCATCCTATTTACCACATGCTCTCGCTTCCTCTCTCTCCCTCCCTCCCACTCTCCCTCTCATCCTCCTCCCTCACTCTTCCTTCCCTCTCCCATCCCTCACCTTCCCCCCTCTCTCTCCCTCCTTCTTTCCTTCCCTCTCATTTCCCCCTTCCTTCCTCCCATACCGCATTTTACGTTTGTATTATCCCTTCCTCTCCTAGTTAGTTTCTCATTGCTCCCAAACACCCCTCTCTAAGTGGTTTATTAAGTGATATAGTACCATCTATACTCCTTTCCCTTAACCTGGCCTAGATTTGTTTCCCGTACAGTTCCTTATTTCACCCACCGGCGGAAGACGATGCCGAGACACCAGCACTTCTTCGTGACTAGCATCATATTCTCATTTAAATCCGCCATCATAACTATTCAGTGAGATGCTGAGACTATTACATCCTTTCCATGGCACTTCTTCGTGACTAGCATCATTCTCGTTGTAATCTTCCTTGCCGACTCTGCCTCCTTTTCACGTAGCACTTCTTCGTGACTAGCCTCATATTCTTATTTTTCCCATACCGTCTTAAGAATAAAATGCCGACTCCACCTCCCTTTCCCTAGCACTTCTTCGTGACTAGCATCGTACTCTGTCTTTAATCTACCCACTCAGTATGAAAGATATTGAGATGGCAATTTTAGACCAAGTTAAGAGTGAAAAAAAAAAAAAAACTATCCCAATTCTCTCTCTCTCTCTTTCTCTCTCTCTCTCTCTCTCTCTCTCTCTCTCTAACACAAGGAAAGTCGTAAAGGCTAAAGTTTGGTGGACCGCTGCCCTACCCCCCCCTCTCTCTAATTCTCTCTCTCTCTCTCTCTCTCTCTCTCTCTCTCTCCACACACACACACACACACACACAGGATAAATTGATAAATAGAAATAAATTGTGTGTGTGTGTGTGTGTGTGTGTGTGTGTGTGTGTGTGTTCCTTCGTCTCAGTCGTCATTCTCAACCACTCTTTCTCCCTCTTCTTTTCTGTCTCTTTTTCCTCCCTCCCTTCCCCATACTCTCCCTCTTTCCTCCCTCCCTCTTGTATTCTCCCTCCCTCCCTCACCAGGAAGGGAGAGATCGTAAACCCACAAGTAATAGACCTTCTCTCCCTCACCCTTTCTCTCCCTCCTCTCTCCCTTTCTCTCCCTCCTCTCTCCCTTTCTCTCCCTCCTCTCCCTTTCTCTCCTTCATCCTTCCCTTATTCTCATTTCCTCTCCCTTCCTTTCTTCCTCCATATTACCTCCCATCTCCTGGCTTTTCTCTCCCTTTCTCTCCCTTTTTTCTTTCTTCTCTCCCTCTTTTTTTCCTCTCCTTCTCTCTTTACTCTCTTTTGCCTTTTCGTTCTCTCCCTCCTTTTATTTCAAAATTTTTCTCCCTCTTTTCTTCCATGCTTTTCTTAGATCTCTCTTGCCTCCTCCTCCTCCTTCCCTCTCTCATTTTCCTTTCTCCAGTATCTTCTCTCTCTCTCTCTCTCTCACACACACACACACACACACACACACACACACACACACACACACACACACACACACACACTGAGCCTTTTCCTTTCCTCCTCCTCCTCCTCACATCTCTACTGCTCGTTTCCTCCCCTCCCCACCCCTCCCCTCCCCTCCCCTCCCCAACCACAGTGGCGGCCGCGGGTTCTTTTGGGCAGAAACTTAAGCAATTTACGAATTTAATAGAGACGGCGGCCATCAGATACCGGAGGGGAGGGAGGAAAGGAGGGAAAGAGGGAGGGAAGGAGAGGGGGAGAGATGATGGAAGGAGAGAAGGGGAGGGGAGGAAGAGGGAATGGTAGCAAGGAAGGAGAGAAAGAGAGGGGGGGAAGAGGAGAGGGAGGGGAAAGGAGAAGGGGAGAGATGCTGGATGGAGAGAAGGGGAGGAGAGGAAGAGGGAAGGAGAGAAAGAGAGGGGAGGAAGGAAAGAGATGGCAGGAGGAGGGAAGGAGAGAAAGAGGGGAGAGAGAGGGAAGGAGGGAGGGAAAGAGAGGGGAAGGAATAGAGAAGGAGAGAAAGACAGGGGAGGAAGAGGGAAGGAGAGAGGGAGAGGAGGGAAAGATACTGGGGAAGGAGGGGAGAGGAGAGAAATGAAGGAAGACGGAAGGAGAGAAAGAGAGAGAGTGAGAAGTGAAAGAAAGGGAGAGAGAGGGGGGAGGGAGTTGAGAGGAAAGAAATGAAGGAAGAGGTAAGGAGAGAAGGGGGGGTGGAGGAGAGGAGAAGGAAAATAAGAGGAAAGAAAAGGAAAGGAAAAGAAAGGAGGAAAGGAAAAAGGGAAATTAGAATGAGAAGAGAGAGAGAGAGAGACGAAAAAGAGAAGGAGAGAGAAGGAAAGAAAAGGATGGAAGGAAGATGGAGAGGGAGAAGAGGAAATGGAAGGAAGGATGAAAGTCTGGAAGAAAGAGGGAAATAGGGAGGGGGAGGGGGAAGAAATGAGGAGGGGCCGAGAGAGAGGGTAAAGAGTGAAAGTAACGGATGAGAGAGAGAGAGTCAATGGGAGAGAGAGAGAGAGAGGGGGGGGGAGTGAGGGGAAAAGGGCCGAGTGAAGGTAAGGAAACGAGGGGGGGAAAGAAAACTCTAAGGGGTCAGCCCGCCTTGTTCTGGCTCCACGGTAGTAGATTGGATGGTTCGTGGTTGTGGTGGTGGTGGTGGTGGATGTGGTAGTTGCGGTGGTGGTGACAGTGTATGGTTGGATGGTAGTATGGTTGTTGAAATGCTTGACTGGTTATTTTGGTGAAGCAGATGGTGGTAGTGTATGGTTGAATGGATGGTTAGTGAGGTGGGAATGAGAATGGTTGGATGGTTAAGTGGATGGTCGTATGGTTATGGTAGGAGCTTGGATGGTTGGGTGGTGGATGGTTAGTGAGGTGGTTATGAGAATGGTTGTATGGTTAAGTGGATGGTCGTATGGTTATGGTAGGAGCTTGGATGGTTGGGTGGATGGTTAGTGAGGTGGTTATGAGAATGGTCGTATGGTTAAGTGGATGGTCGTATGGTTATGGTAGGAGCTTGGATGGTTGGGTGGTGGATGGTTAGTGAGGTGGTTATGAGAATGGTCGGATGGTTAAGTGGATGGTCGTATGGTTATGGTAGGAGCTTGGATGGTTGGGTGGTGGATGGTTAGTGAGGTGGTTATGAGAATGGTCGGATGGTTAAGTGGATGGTCGTATGGTTATGGTAGGAGCTTGGATGGTTGGGTGGTGGATGGTTAGTGAGGTGGTTATGAGAATGGTTGTATGGTTAAGTGGATGGTCGTATGGTTAGTGGAGTAGTCTGGATGGTTGGAGGGTCAGTTTGAGAAAGAGATATTCGTAGACAGGAAAAAAAAACAAAAGAGAAAGAAAGCAAAAACTATCCAAAAAGGAGAGAGGGAGAGAGAGAGAGAGAGAGAGAGTTGCCCAGTGTGCGTAGTTTTTTCATACATACATACACACACATACCCACATACATGCATACATAATACATACATGAATACAAATTAATGCATATATAGTATTTTCCTGTTTTTCATTTACATACATACATACATACAGACGTACACACATACATACAGACGTACATACATACATATACATACATAAACTCACTCTTGCACATATATCCTAAACACACACACACACACACACACACACACACACACACACACACACACACACACACACACACACACACACAAAGCACCCCCCCCACACACAACATGTATATATATAACACATCCCAGCAAAGGAAAAAAAAAGAGAGAGATAGGGAGAGGGAGAGAAAAGAGAGAGAGAGGGAGGGGAAGGGTGAGAAAGAAAGAAGATGGGGATGGGAGGGGGGACGGAGGTAAAAATTGGACAGGGGTACAAAAGACCAATTTAGAGCGAATGGGTAAAAATGGTAGATATTTAAAAGGAGGAGGGAGACTGGAGAGAGAGAGAGAGAGAGAGAGAGTGAGAGAGAGAGAGAGAGAGAGAGAGAGAGAGAGAGAGGAGAAAATAAAGATAGTTGCAGGGGAGACTATGAATAGATATATAGATAGATAGATACGTAGAGAGAGAGAAAGAGAGAGAGAGGAATATAAACAGTTGCAGTGAGGAAACTAAGATGAGGTAGAGAAAGAGAGAGAGAGGGAGAGAAATATAGCAGAGAGAGGAGGAGAGTTTACAGTGTTTGAACTCAGAATGGGAAGAGAGAGAAAGAGAGGTAGAGATTGATGATGAAAGAAAAGAGAGAGAGAGAGAGAAAGCGAAAGGTACAGAACAGGAGTACAAAGATTAGGTCACATAGAGGTTAGGTCACGTTATATTCCATAGTAGAGAGAGAGGGAGAGAGAGGTATACAGTATGTGTGAGGGGGGACGTGAGGTTGAGGCAGGGCAGCGTGATGGTGGAGGACAGGGTGACATGGAGGCGATTTGTTTGTGGCCACCCCTTCTGGGATTAAGGTTTTTGGTTATTGATAGGTAGACGGATAGACAGATGGATGGTTGGGTAAATAGATAGATAGATGGATAGATAGATAGATTGATGGATAGGTGGATTGATAGATGGATGGATGGGTGGGTGGCTAGATAGATAGATAGATAATTGAAGTTACAGTAAAGGTGGATAGATAGCTAGGTAGATGGGTGGATAGATAGATAGATAATTGAAGTTACAGTAGTTAAGGTCTTTTTTCTATAGTATTTTTACATTAACTTGGCCTAAAATTGCCATCTCTCCATCGTGAATGCTGGCCCGTGGCAGTAAATGTACACTGGAAGATGATGCTAGTCACGAAGAAGTGCCGTGAAAATGACGTAGAGCCACAGCATTGTTTTTTTTCTTGTCATTATACAATATGAAGTAAGCTCCAAAAGGTCGAAAATCTGGGCCAAGTTAAGGTGAAAAACGCACAGTGAATTTTATCCGTGTGTGTGTGTGTGTGTGTGTGTGTGTGTGTGTGTGTGTGTGTGTGTGTGTGTTTTGAGATGCTCATTATACACCTACCGTACGTATTCACAGACAGTTATTTACACACACACACACACACACACACACACACACACACACACACACACACACACACACACTAAAAGCCAGTACAAGCGAACGCAAACTGCCATACACAACAACATTACCCCATACACGCGAACACGGTGAGTGCATAATGTACACACACACACACACACACACACACACGTAACATAACACAATATATATATGTAACAGGCCCTTGATGGCGTGTTTTATGGCGTTACTGGCCTGTCTTTCACTTCGTTATATGAGAGAGAGAGAGAGGGAGAGAGGGGGGGGTAAGGAGGGATTGGGGTAGAGAGGATAAGGAAGGGAGATGGGGCGGTGATGGAAGGGGCAGGAAGAGAGAGAGAGAGAATGAATGGAGGTGTTGGAGAGAGGAGGTGATGGGAGGGGAAGGGAGGGGGGGGGAAACGTGGAATTAAGAAAATAAGGGAGGGGAGGAGGAAAATGAGAGGGGAGGGGGGAAGGGGGTGAGGAGGGAGAAAGTAGGGGTAGGGGAGTGGGTAGCAAGAGGGGGAGAGGTGAGAGGGATGAAGGATGAGAGGGGAGGGGGTGTGAAAGGAGAAGGGGAAGGGAGGGGAGGTGGGGGAGGAAAGGATAGAGGGAGGGACAGTGTTAATAAGAAAAGGATAACATGCAAGGAAGGGAGGGATGAAGAAGGGGGAGGGGGAGGGAGGGGAAATGACGAATAGAGAAGGGGAGGGGATGATGGATGAGGGGGAGGGGAGGGGAGAGAGGCTGACCGGGGATAGCATATACAGAGAGCTATTTTCCACATCCTTGGTTTTATGGGCGTGTGTGTGTGTGTGTATGTATGTGTGTGTGTGTATGTATGTATGTGTGTGTGTGTGTGTGTGTGGAGGGTTTGAGAAGAAGTAGAGGGTCGAGATGTAAAGGGATAGCCATGATAGATATATAAGAAGGTTGAGGGGGGAAAAAGATAGATGGATAGCCAGATAGATGGGAGAGGGAGATAGATGTAGAGAGATAGATAGATAGGCAGATAGAGGGGGAGAGGGAGGGAATGGTTGTAGTGAAAGCAAAAGAAAGAAAACAATGTGAGAGGGAGGAAGAGAGAAAGAGGAGAGAGAGGGAGAGGGAGAGAGGGAATAGGTACGAGAAGTGAGAGGGAGAGAATGAGTGTGAGGGGGAGGAGAGAGGGAGGGAAGGGGAAGATGGAGATAAGTAGGGGAGGGGGAGGAAGAAGAGGAGAGAGAGGCGAGTATGAATGTGGAGAGGAGTAAGAGGAGGAATGATAAATCCTAGGAAGAAATAGAGAAGAAGAGGAGGAGGAGGAGGGAGGGAGGAGAGAAGGAGATGAGGACTGTCAATTTTCTTTTTACAGCATTTCTCTCTC
>NC_136980.1:1765000-1802500 GCF_032717465.1 Coenobita brevimanus | reverse complement strand
AGGGTATGGTGGGGGAGGAGGGAGGGTGTAGGGGGTGTGGAGGAGGGTATGGTGGGGGAGGAGGGAGGGAGGAGAGAGTAGGGGGTGTGGAGGGGTATGGTGGGACCTCGAGAAATGGAAGAAAAATGGGAAATCTGAGGAATCACACACACACACACACACACACACACACACACACACACACACACACACACACACACACACACAATCTCTCTTCCCCCACACACCCTTTCCTCTCAATTCCTTCACACTGACCCCTCACCCCCCAGTCCACCCCTTCCCCACCCACCGTCCAGGGGGGGGGGGCAAATAGGCGTGTTGAATAAGTGAATTGTGAATGATAAAATCCGTAATGGTGTGTGCCTTTACCTCCGTCCTAGGGATAAATGGAACCCGGCTTCATTTTTTCGGAGTCAGGATATTACGTTAGCGGAGCCGAAAGTGCATTATCCGAACTAGGCTTTTATCAGCAGTAGCTTCCTTATGTCCGTATGCTAACCGAATTATACACGGGAATTACCGGCCCCCCCCCTCACCCCCCTGTTCCAAAATAATGTTAACTATGAAAAATGGAGGAATTAATTTTCAGCAGGGCTGGTTCCAGGAGTGTGTATATAGAGAGGGGAAAAGCGATGTGTGTTTGTGTGCCTGCCTGACCCTCCTCTCTCTCTCTCTCTCTCTCTCTCTCCTTATGACGTTATATGTATATCTGCTTTTATACTAGCTATGTAAATTCTTATCTATTTATCTGTCTATCTAAAATGTGTGTGTGTGTGTGTGTGTGTGTGTGTGTGTGATTGAGTTATGAAAGCTAGAGAGTAGGAAAGGACAGAAGAGAGAGAGAGAGGTTATATTATAGATGATCAGTATAATATTTCACACACACACACACACACACACACACACACACACACACACACACACACACACACACACACTGATATAAAGTCTAGAACACCACACAAAACAAACAGAATAAAACAGCATAATAAATTTTTAAAAATATATAAATTAAATGTTACTGAAATAATAATAATAATAATAATAATATTAATAATAATAATAAGAGGAATAATGATAATAATAATGATGATGATGTTGGTAATAGTAATGATGGCAGTCTGTATTATAATGATCAGATTTCTGTGTGTTTGTTGATTTGTTACCGTACCGCAGCAGAAACGGTGCAGCGTAGCACAGTGTTTGTTAGAGCAAGGTACCGTTAAAATGATCTAACTTGAAGAACAAAACAATTTCAAGTCCAATCGGGTCACCGGTTCCCGAGTTAACTCATTTATGGTCTTTTGTCATCGAACGGAGGCCGCCGAAGGCGGCCTTTAAGCGAGTAATAATATTCATGATCCTAAGAAGAACAATGAAGTTTAAGTGGCTTGTGCATGGGAGATGGGGTGGGGAGGGGAAGGGGGTAGGCAGTGAAGGGGGGTGTTATGAGGGAGGGGAAGGGGGGGATGCTCAAGAAGGAATGAATGGATATTGCAATTAAAAAAAAAAAAAATAAGGAAAGTATAAAAAAGAATGATTTATTGTGGGTCGAGAGGGGGAAGTAGAAGGAAGGGGAGGGGGGATTGGGGTGGGGGGAGGGGACGTAAAGAACAAATGAGTGGATGAGCTTATCTGAAAAAGAAAAAGAAAAAAGTGAAAGTGATTTACTGTGCAAGGTATCGTGAGGGAGGGGGAGGAGAGGGGAGGGGAGGAGAGGGGGAGGGGACTTCAAGAGCGAATGAGTGGATATACCTGACTGGAAAAATAGGGCAAAAATTATACTGATTTATAGTGCAAAATATCGTGAGGGAAGGGGATAGAGAGGGTGGGGGAGAGAGGGAAGGGAGGGGGATAGGGAGGAAAAGGGAAAGTTGGAAGGGAGGGGGATAGGGAGGGAAAAGAGGGAGGGGAGGGGTGAAAGGGGGACGGGAATAGGGAAGGGAGTAGAGGGTAGGAGTAGGGGGAAGGGGGAGGAATGGTGGGGGAAGGAGGAAGGGTGAGATGGGGAGGGAGGAGGGGAGAGGATCTGTTCACCCCGCCAACATTATCGCTCTGAGACTTATGGTGGTGAAGTGTCCAAGTCAGACGGGGTGGGGGGATGGGGGGTATTGATGGGGTGACGTAGAGAGGAGGGGGTGAGAGAGAGGGGATGTGGAGGGGGAGTATAGAGGTGGGGAGGAGTGTGAGAGAGAGGGGTATAGAGGGAGAAAGGATGAAGAAAGGGAGAATTTATGTAGGTGGGGGAGGGGGTAGTTGTGTTGGAGGGGACGGTGGGGAACGGGTGACGGAGGCGTGAAAATTGGAAGTAACATCTCCTTTTGTTGTTGCCCTAGCCCGATCTGTCTGGCCGAGCTGACCCATCGACCACAAGCAAGCAGCCGCCTTCGTGTAGCAAACAGCGCATTGCCAGAGTGGGAACGGGGTCCTTCTATAGGGCGAGGTGGGGGGAAATGGAGAAGGCATAGACCCCTAGAGGATGAACTGTGTATAGGAGTAGTAGTAATAGTAGTAGCCTCAGCCCGGACTTTAACTACCTGATAAATATAATTGAGTTCCCCGCCTGGGAGTGTTGCGCAAAGCCAGCTACCACGTCACTCCCATAGTAATAAATAAAAGTGTGGTAATCATGTGAGACGTGGACCCAAAGATTTACCATCAGGATTTGAGGTTGATATCAGAGACTTTATATTATTGCTGGATGTTTTTTTGGGGGGAGATTTAGGTGTTATACCCAGGGAGTGTATCTCTTTACTCTCGTGGAATCTTTCAGGGCACAGGTAGAGAGAGTTTCCTTGTGTGTGTGTGTGTGTGTGTGTGTGTGTGTGTGTGTGTGTGTGTGTGTGTGTGTGTTTATGCAAGAAAGGAGGAACCAAAAGCCAGTAGCCCGCAAATCGTTCCTTCCAAGAAAAAACGAAATACAAAAGAGGGCCAAATTCAAGATCCGTTCGAGTGTGTGTGTGTGTGTGTGTGTGTGTGTGTGTGTGTGTGTGTGTGTGTGTGTGTGTGTGTGTATGGCCTAGTGTCACGCCTACACTGTTTGCTGATAAAACCGTCTCTTCAGCACTGTTTACAAGAGGTTTGCTGCCCTTAGCCTGACGCAGAATGTCCACAGGCACATCAACACAATAATACACCCGGTCTCTTACTGTTACGATACTCCCAACCTCATTATTTTTCATGTGCCGTCGAGATCCATCATTACCGTGGCGATGACGATACCGCTGCACTGACGTATGTAATGACGTCATGTGTATGGTGATTTACGCTCCCCCTTTTTATCTTTATTTATCAGTGTCGTTGATAATTTGACGCGGAGTACTGATTTTCCATAATTTATTTTGATGACTTGAATAACACTCTGATTTTTGCCCGTAATTCTGCTCCGATTAATTATTCTGGATAAACGAATGGAGTCTGGTGTTTATTATTATTATTATTATTATTACTATTATTATTACTCTTATTATTGTTGTTGTTGTTGTTAATCTGTTCAGTGCGAGGGTGATTTTTTTTTTCTTTCTGGTCGCGTTGATTTTAATTATTATTTATTTATTTATTTATTTATGGAACTTGAGGCGATAGGAAGCTGTTTTGCTGATGCTTTTCGTTGAAGGGGGGGGGAGATATAACCCCCCATACACCACACCACACACACCACCACCTCCACATCACATCACATCACACACGCCATCGCCACACCACACACACATACACACCATCATCACCACCACACCACAGAACACCACATCTATAACCTACCATATCACCACCACCCCACCCCACCACACTCATCCTTTCCAGCCACACCACACTGCCGTTCCTACCACACCACCACAGCCACTTCCCCCTATTCCTTGCCCTACCACGCTATTACCACATAACAACCGTTCCTTACCACATTCATCTTCCCCCTCCTCCCACCACCACTACCAGACTACCGTACCACCACTACTACCACAGCCCGCCTCCCCCTCCTCCTCCACCTCCTCCTTCTTCTTCCACACCGCCATTCCAACCACCACACCACTACCACACCACCACGTTCTCCTCCTCTATTCCTTTCCCTACCACACCACAATATCCCATCCCTACCACACCCCTCCTCCTTCTCCTCCTCCTACCACACCGCCATTCCTACCACCACACGACTACCACACCACCACGTTCTCCTCCTCTATTCCTTTCCCTACCACACCCCTCCTCCTCCTACCACACCGCCATTCCTACCACCACACCACTACCACACCACCACCACACCATAACCTTCTTTGGCCAGAGTTCCGGCCGAGTAATAGCAATGAGGAGAAAAACCCTGACCCCAGTCTCGCAAAGTTTCGTTCACCCTTACCGAAACGAACCCCAATTTTTCCACAATCCTTCGTCCGTACCCCACTCAACCCAGCCCCCCACCGAGCCCCAACCCCCCTCCTCCTGTTGCGGTAGTGGGGGGGTTGTGGTGGTTGGGGTTGGTTGGGAAAATGGGGGTGGACGTGGGGTGTTTCAAATGCTTCGGTTGGGGTTCAGAGTGCTTCGTTCCGCCATTTCCCCCGTGTAATTAAGATAAGGTGGGCAGGGCAAGGCCGGAGATGGCTACCCCCTCCCCCCCTCCCTCTCTCTCTCTCTCCCTCACTGATAAACTGACTCTCTCTCTCTCTCTCTCTCTCTCTCTCTCTCTCTCTCTCTCAACTGGCTTTTACACGCACGCCACTCTCCATCTCACTCACTCCTGGCGCTCTCTCTCTCTCTCTCTCACACACACACACACACACACACACACACATTTTCCCCTTTCACTCTTACTAGTCCTCTCTCTCTTTCTCTCACTCTCACTCTCTCTCACTGTCACTCTCCCTGCATGACGTTCGCTCAATCATTTTTCATTTAGTCACTCCCCCCACTCTCTCTCTCTCTCTCTCTCTCTCTCTCTCTCTCTCTCTCTCTCACTCTCTCTCTCTCTCACCGTCCATTTCCTTATTTCCTCTTCTCCCTTCCTTCTTTCACTCCACTCCTTCTCTCTTTCTCCCTGCCTCCCTCCTTCCTTTCATTTCTTCACTTTCTCCTCCTCCCTCCTTCCTTCCTTTGATTATTTTCTCTCCATCGTTCCATCCTTCTTTTCTTCCATACCTCCTCTTTCTTTCCCTCCATTCTTTCCTTCCATCATCCATCCATCCATCCATCCTGCCTCTTTCCTTCCTTCCTTCCTTTCATTTCTCCCTTTCCATCCTCCCTCCTTCCTTCCTTCCATTCCTCCATTTCTCTGCCTCCCTTCCCTTACTGTTCTCATCCATCCATCCTTCCTTCTTCCTTCCTTCCCTCCATTCCTCCTTTCCCTACTTTCCTTCCCTCCCTCCCTCCTTCCTTCCATTCCTCCACTTCTCTCTTCTTCCCCTCCCTCCCTCTCTCCCTCTGTATTGTACATTATTGCATTTTTGTTCTTATTAAATATATTTCTACATTCCTTTCTGTGCAGTGAGAGAGAGAGAGAGAGAGAGAGAGAGAGAGTTGAAAGAAAATAAAGATAGAATTTAGAGAGAAGAATTAAAGAGAAAAAAAAGAATTAATATGGGAGTTTTCAATCCTCTCTCTCTCTCTCTCTCTCTCTCTCTCCCCCAGACGAGCCTTCATTAACCCCTTCAGTACGAGGAGGATTTACTGACGAGTGAAGTAGATAGATAAATAGATAGATAGGCTGATAGATAATTAGACAGGCAGATAGATAATTAGGTAGGTGGGGAGGGAGATATAGATAGATAATTAGATAGATAGATAAATAAATAGGTAAATAGAAATTAAGTAGATAGATATAGATATATAGGTAGATAGATGGATAGGTAGGTAGTAATAGATAGCCTAGGTAGAGATAGACTGACATAGGTAGATGGATGGATAGACAGGTAGATAGATATAGGTAGGCAGAGAGATAGGTAGATAGATATAGGTAGGCAGAGAGATAGGTAGATAGATATAGGTAGGCAGAGAGATAGGTAGATAGATATAGATAGATAAATAGGTAGATAGAAAGATAAATAGATAGATAGATAATAAACCGTCTTGTGATACAGACCCGTGTTCTCGTAGGTTAAGGAGGCTTCCTAACACCTCTTCCTTAGCGATTTATTTTTGAGTATGGCTGGTTAATATCCTTCTGTACGTTATCGATGCAGGGTATGGCGGTATTGCAAGGGATTTATGTAACGCGGAAGAGGACAGTATGGTGCAATAAAGAAAATAAATCGCTAAGGAAAAGGTGTTAGGGAGCTTTATTTTCATCCGACGGAACTAAGTCACTTCCGGAACTTAAATTCGACTTTATGATATTCGATGACCCTTGTTTATGAGGTAAGAATGAGTCTCCTTGGTTACTAGTCAAAAACCTTCAAATCTGACTACACCTGGCCATCACCTGAGCTGGTTAAGGAGGTTAGGAAGTTTTGTTAAGTTCAGTCGAAGATTAAACAAGTTACAAATCTCCTTGGTTGCTAGTCAAATCGATCTTCATTCGATCAGACAGTCAATAATAATAATAATAATAATAATAATAGTAGTAGTAGTAGTAGTAGGAATAATAATAATAATAATAATAATAATAATAATAATAGAAGTAATAATTATAATAATAATAAAAGAATTGCGTCATCGTACTGAAAGAGTTAAGAATGCACAGCTACATAAAACGCACATGCAACCTCAAAAACGCACATAAAAGGTACACACGGCTCGAAAAAATCACGTACAGAGGGACTTTCCAGGAATATATACATACACGCGTGTGTGAGCAAGGACACACACACACACACACACACACACACACACACACACACACACACACACACACACACACACACAAGTAAAACAAGGGAATCGGAGACAAAAAATATATGTGAAAAAAATGACCGAACGGAGGTAAAAAAAAAAAAAGAGAGAGAGAGAGAAAAAAAAGAAAGTAAGAAAATAAAGAAAAAATGGAGGTGAACACGGGGGCGAGGTGGGAGAGAAAAAGAGAGAGAAAAAAAAAGAAAGTGAGAGAGAGAGAGAAAAAAAAAGTTTATTCCCGAGAGCAAATATTCAAAGATGGAGTGACACCTGTGCGTTTGGGGGGAGGGAGGGAGAGAGGGATTGGTGGGTGATGGGGAGGAATGAGGAGGGGGAGAGGGAGGGATTTGAAAGGGGGAGTGGAGGGAGGAAGAGAGAGAGAGGGATTGGTGGGTGATGGGGAGGAATGAGGAGGGGGAGAGGGAGGGATGTGGAAGGGGGAGTGGAGGGAGGAAGAGAGAGAGAGGGATTGGTGGGTGATGGGGAGGAATGAGGAGGGGGAGAGGGAGGGATGTGAAAGGGGGAGTGGAGGGAGGAAGAGAGAGAGAGAGGGATTGGTGGGTGACGGGTAGGAATGAGAAGGGAGAGGAAGGATGGGGAGGGGTTGGGGGTTGCGTGAGAGGGGGAGGGGAAAGCTGCAGTCAGGAGGAGGGGGAAAATAGGAGAGGGAGGGAGGAAGGAAAGGGGGAGAGGGATGTGAGAGAGAGAGAGAGAATTAGAAGGGGGTACGAGGTAGGGGAAAGGGAGAGAGAGAAGGGAGGGGTGAAGGGAAGGAGAGAGAGGAAAAGGGGGGGAGTGGATATGACTGAAGGACAGGGAGGGAGTGTGACGGAATGAGAGAGGGGGAGAGAGAGAGAGAGAGAGTTGTGTGTGTGTGATTTTTGCCACGTCTCCCTTTCATCTGTCTCACTTTCACACACGCTCTCTCTCTCTCTCTCTCTCTCTTTCTCTCTCTCTCTCTTTTACTATGTGTTATCTTTTTTTCTTTGCTGTTTCATTTCCCTCTCTCTCTTTCTCTCTCTCTCTCTCTCTCTCTCTCTCTCTCTCTCGCATATTTTTCCCCACTCTCCTCCCTCTCCCTCCCTCACACACGCACTCACACGCAAAAATACACCATGCACGCAACCCAGAGAGACAGGCAAGAAGTAAAACAACATAGGGAGTGACAGGAGACAAGGTAGGTAGTAAGGGAGGTTGGTAGGTAGGTAGGGAAGTGGGTAGGTAGGTATGCAGATGAAAGAAGGTAGGTAGGTAGGTGAGGAGGTAGGCAGGTATGTATGTGTAAGTATGTATGTAAGTAGATAGGTAGGTAGGTAAGGAGGTAGGCAGGTAGGCTATGTATAAGTATGTAGGCAGGTAGGTAGGTAGGCAGACAAACACACATACAGGCTGAATATGAGAACCAGGCAGAGAAAAATGATGATAAAATATTGAGGTAAAGGATTGTGAATAACTGTGGATGGGAGAGAGAGAGAGAGAGAGAGAGAGAGAGAGTAAAATTAAATTGTAAGTGGGAATGAGTGGGAGAGTGAGCATATGTGGGCGTGTGTGTCTGTGTGTGTGTGACCTTCAGTACGATGACTTACACCTCCTCTCTCTCTCTCTCTCTCTCTCTCTCTCTCTCTCTCTCTCCCTCCCTCCCTCCCTCCCTCCCTCCCTCCCTCCCTCCCTCCCTTCTCTCCTCCCCTCCATACGTTCCTTTCCTTCCCTCTCCCTCCCATCCCTCTCTCCCTCTTCCTTTTCCATCACCTTCTCTCCCATTCTTACGCATTTCCCCTCTCCCTTCCCTTTCCATTTTCCCCTCTTCCCTCCTCTCCCCCCCCTCTCTCCCCTTCCCCTCGTCCACTTCCCCATTTTATGTTCCTCCTCTCCCTCCCTCCTTCTCTCCCTCCCTCATCCAAATGCCCCTCATCCCCTCCCTCTCTCCTTTCGTATATTCCTTCCCTCCCCCTTCCCCTCCTCCTCCCCCTCCCCTCCCCCAGTAACGAAGGGCATCTGATCTGGAGGTCATATAAAAGCTTCAGTAGCCATCAATGTAGACTCCTTCCCTCCTTCTCTCCTTCCTTCCTTCTCTCCTTCCTTCCTTCTATCCTTCCTCTCATCTTTTTCTTCCTTCCTTCCTTCTTTTCTTCCCTTCCATTGTTGCTTCCTCCCTGCCTTCCTTCCTTCCGTCTTTCCATCCTTCCTTCCATCTTACCTTTCTTCCATCTTTTTTTTTTTTCACTTCCATGTCTGTTATTCCTGTTTCTGTGCCTGTGTATCTCTCTGTCTGTTTGTCTGTCTGTCTGTCTCTTCCTTTCCTTCGTTCTTCTTTTTTTTTCGTTCCGTCCTTCCTTCCTTCCATCCTTCCTTGTATTCTTTCTCTTGCCCTTCCTTCCTTCCTTCCTTCCTTCCATCCTTCCTTGTATTCTTTCTCTTGCCCTTCCTTCCTTCCATCCTATCTTGTATTCTTTCTCTTGCCCTTCCTTCCTTCCTTCCTTGTATTCTTTTTCATGCCCTTCCTTCCTTCCTTCCTCTTTCCAAATTCTTAAACCATCATCTTGACCTTTCTCATGACCTCGCTAATACTTATTTTTATCTATTTTGTATCTATTCCTTGTATTATCTATTTCATCTACTCTGCCGTTCATCCCTTCTCGGTCTGCAGTCTATCGGGGTTAGGTATACATCTATCTAGCTGTTGTTTTGTTTGTTTACTTGTTTGTGTGTTTGTTTTATCCCTTACTGTTGTTATTATTATTATTATTATTATTATTATTATTATTATTATTATTCCTCCATCCCTCTTCCGTCCCTCCCTTTTCCGTCCATCCCTCACCCTCTCTCCATCATCACTCCATCCCTCCCCCTTCTCTCCCACTTCCCTCCATCCCTCCCCCACTTTCTCCCCATCATCCCTCCATCCCTCTCCCTCTTTTTCTCTCCCACTTCCCTCCATCCCTGCCCCTCTTTCTCCCCATCATCCCTCCATCCCTCCACTCTTTCTCTCCCTCTTTCCTCCATCCCTCCCCCTCTTTCTCTTTCCCCCCCTCCCCCCCAAATCAATTCCCCTGCCAATCATGAACATTGGAAGATCAGAAGTGTGGTGCTAAACTCTCTCTCTCTCTCTCTCTCTCTCTCTCTCTCTCTCTCTCTCTCATTATAAAGCAAATTTTAACTATCAAGGCGGAATGACCTCGTAAGAACCGCAAGATCTGTGTGGAGAGAGAGAGAGAGACAGACAGACAGATAGAGAGATAGATAGTTAGATAGATATATAAATAAATAAATAAATGAATGAATAAATAGACAGACAGTGATAGCAAGGATGGACGCAGTGAAGGAAAAAAAGGAAGGAAGAGAAACAGACAGAAAAATATTACAGAAGAAAGCAAACAGCAGCAGCTTAATTAAACCTTTCGGGGCTGTTTATCATAAGGTCGGTCAACTGTGATATCTTTTCTATGAGTCTGAGATAAGGATAAGAAAGATGGGAAGGAGGAGGGAGGGAAAGATGAAGGATGGAAGGACGGGGTAAGAGCTAGGAAGGAAGGGGGGAAGGATGGGAGAATGAGAGAGGAGGAAGAAGGAGAGAAATGAAGGAAGGAAGAGAAGAAGGGAAGATGAAGGATGGGAGAATGATCTGTAAGGAATGAGAGAGGAGAAGGAAGGAAGGGAAGAAAAGATGAAGGATGGAAGGATAGGAGAACGATTGGAAGGAATGACATAGAGGGAAGAAGAAGAGAAATGAAGGAAGGAGGGGATGAAAGATGGAGGATGGAAAGACGAGAGAATGATCTATGAGGAATGAGAGAGGAAGAAGGAGAGAATGAAGGAAGCAAGGGAAGGAGGGGATGAAAGATGAAGGATGAAAGGACGGGAGAATGACTGGAAGGAATGAGAGAGGAGGAAGAAGGAGAGGATGAAGGAAGGGAAAGAAGGAATGATATGGACGGGAGGATGAGTAGGGAGAGAGAAGGAGTGAAGAAAGAAGAAGGAAGGAGGAAAACGGAGGAGAGAGAGAATAAGAAGGAAATCGCTGAGACGTAAGGAGGGAGGAAGAGATAGATAAGAAAGAAGGAAGAGGAACCAGGGGTGGATATGGGAGGGGAAGGAGGGAAAGAGAGAAGGAGAAAAAGGGGAATGAAAGGGAGAGATAAAGTGGAGAAAAAAGGAAGACAGTTAAAAAATGGAATTGTAGAAGTTGGAATAAAATGAGAGAGAGTAGATGAAGGAAATTCAAAAGAGAGCTAGAAGAAATAGAGAGGAAGACGAAAAGAGAGAGGGGGGGGGGAGCCGCCACACCCACATAAAACCCAAGTTCATTACCTCGCGCCTATAAAGTAAGGTATTGAGAAGGAGCTCGAGGAAGAGGAGGGAAGGTAGGGAGGAGGAGGAGGCAGGGTAGGGAAGAAAGGGAGGGAGGAGGAGGAGGGAAGGTAGGGACGACGAGGAGGAGGAGGAGGGGGGAAGGTAGGGAAGAAAGGGAGGGAGGAGGGGGTAAGGCAGGGAAGAGGAAGAGGAGAAGGAGGAGGAGGAGGGAAAGTAGGGAAGAAAGGGAGGGAGGAGGAGGGAAGAAAAGGAAGGTGGAGAAGGGAAGAGGAGGAGGAGGAAAGAGGAAAAGGAAGGAGGAGGAGGGAAGGTAAGGAGGTATGGAGGAGGAGGGAAGAAAGGGAGCAGGAAGTGAGAGTGTGGAGAGGAGGAATAGGAAAAGAGAAGAAGCGGGGTAGAGGTAGGTTGAGGGAAATGGGAGGAGGAGGAGAAGGGGAGGTAGGTAAGAAAGAGGGAGGAGGAAGAGGGAAGAAAGAGGGAGGAGGAGGGAAGGTAGGTAAAAAAGAGGGAGGAGGAGGAGGAGGAAAGAAAGAGAGAGGAGGAGGAGGAGGAAGAGGGAAGAAAGTGAGGGAGCAGAATTTAGAAAGATGAGTGGCAGTAGAAGATGAAGAATGGAATAGGTGAAGCGAGGGAGAAATGGGGGGAGGAGGAGGAAGAGGGAGGGGAAGAAGAGGAGAGGGAACTGAGAGGGGAAGAAAGACGGAGCAAGTAATAGAAAAATAGGAGCAGACGTCATGGGGCGCTTAGATGCAGTGCTCATATCCGTAACTTGAGCCTTTGAACTTGTGGCGGCTTACTCACCGATTTATCTTGCAATACAAGGCCACTGCATCATCCAGGTTACCGTAGTTACCTGGCCAGTTACCCTAGTTACCTGCCCAGTTACCATAGTTACCCAGGATACTCAGTTTACCTACCAACTCATAAAGGAATCGAACCCAGGGCCTGGGGAGAGATACTGAGGGGCAGTTAGAGGAGGAGGAGGGGAATGGGAGAATGATGCAGTCAGAGAGAGAGAGAGAGAGAGAGAGAGAATGATTCAGTTGGGGGAAGACGTGGAGAGAAGGGAATTTGAGGAAGAGAAGTGAGAGAGAGAGGCCGCAACACCTCCCAATAACCCTCTAATGGCACTTGACTTTGCAGGGTGTGATGTCAGAAGCGTTTGTTTTGCATTCATCCTATCCTATAAAGTTCTTAGGACTTTTTTCGCATTTTATCCTTTTTCTTCGTATTTTTCTTTGTTGTCGATCCTTCTCACTGTTTTCCTGCCGGCTCTACCCTTTCCGCCCGAGGTTGTCAGTTAATATTGGCTGGCATTGATTTTATTTAGTTTGTGAAGGGTATGTAGAAATGAGGGGGTTTAAGAATTCTCTCTCTCTCTCTCTCTCTCTCTCTCTCTCTCTCTCTCTCTCCCCCCCCCCCTTTCCCCATTCTCCACCTCTTCCCCCAGCTGCATATTTCTCCTCCCCTCCTCTCTCTCTCTCTCTCTCTCTCTCTCTCTCTCTCTCTCTCTCTCTCTCTCTCTCTCTCTCTCTCTCTCTCTCTCACGGCTTCACTATCTCTATACTCCAGTAGATGAAACTAGAATATGCTGCTAGTCACGAAGAAGTGCCTGTTTACTTGTTTACACGTGTGTCCTCGTGGATGTAAACTGCGTAGATGACTTAACGTTGATACCTAAGCGACTTTTTCCCGTAGTGTGAAGAACCTGACACCTTTTCCTTAGCGATTTATTTTGCATTTTACACCTTACTAGCCTCGTGTTTCGTTTTTATTATTATTATTATTATTATTATTATTGATATAGATGGCGTAAATAAAGACAGGTATATACATGGAGAAATAAATCGGTAAGGAAAAGGTGTTAGGGAGCTTCCTTATCCAGCGAGAGTATGAGAGAGAGAGAGAGAGAGACACTTGTATTTTAGCCAGGTAAGGAAACTCCCTAACACCTCTTCCTTAGCGATTTATCAAGGAATTTTCCAAACACCTATTTCTTTGCGATTTATTTTTGGAAATGGGTGGTCAGTATCCTTTTGTATGTTATTTAGGCAGAGTATTTAGATACTGGAAGGACTTGTGTTACGTAGAAGAGGACTGTAAGGTGTAATAAACAAAACAAACCGCTTAGGAAAAGGTGTTAGGGAGCTTCCTTATCCAGCCATCGCCTGTGCTTCACCTTCCTTCCCCCCACCCTCCTTAATCTCTCTCTCTCTCTCTCTCTCTCTCTCTCGTTTCTTGCTTCTCATCGTTTTCTTTCCTTCTCTCTCTCTCTCTCTCTCTCTCTCTCTCTCTGTTGTTGTTGTTGTTGTTGTTTGGTCATTTTGTTTTTTTATATTTCCTGCCAGGTTCTTTCCCGGAAGGAGTGGTGGGCGAAGGAGAGTGTGGATTTTCCCTCCTTCGCTTCCTTCCTTCCTTCCTTCTTTCCTTCCTTCTTTCTGCTCTCCCTCTTCCAGTTCTTAGCCTCCTCCTTCACTTCCTTCCTTCTGTTTTCCCTCCTTCATAATCTTCCTTCCTTCCCTTCCTCCCTCTTCCCTTCTCTCTTCCCTTTCACGTCCTTCCTTTGTTCCTTCCTTCCTTCCTTCCTTCCTTCCTTTGTTTTCTCTTCATAATCTTCCTTCCTTCCCTTCCTCCCTCTTCCCTTTCACTTCCTTCCTTCCTTCTCCTTTCCCTTCTTCGTAATCTTCCTTCCTTCCCTTCCTCCCTCTTACATTTTCCTTCTTTCCGTCCTTCCCACCTCCCTCCCTTCTTCATTGCCTTCCTTCTTCCTATCCTCCTCCTTTTTTCCCCTTCTCTTCATTCCTTTCCTCCTCCTCCTATCCTCCTCCCTCCCTCCCTCCATCTCGCTTATCTCTCTGCAAATCCTCCTCCCTCCCCTCCTCCCTCCTCCCCGCTCCTCCTCCCTGATTGACTTATTCTTCTCCTGGGTTATCAAGTCTTCCTCCCCCTCCTCCTCCCTCTCCCCTCTTCCTCCTCCATTTGATGATGATTTGGTTGTTGCTACTGAGTCCTCCTCCTCCTTTTCCTCCTCCTCCTCCTCCTCCTCCTCCTCCTATTATTATTATTATTATTATTATATTATTATTATTATTTCCTCCTCCTCCTCCTCCTATGTAATCCTCCTCCTCCTCCTCCTTATCAATTTCCTCCATCTTCTATCACTCCTCCCACCTCTCACCCACTCCCCCCACCCCTCCCCCTCCCCCCTGCGGCTCCCTACGCCCGGTTTATGAGTGCCCCTGACCGCCTCCCCTGGTAATGAAGAGATCACAGCTACCCTTTATGTGTACATCTGGGGGGGGAGGGTTGTATCTCTCTCTCTCTCTCTCTCTCTCTCTCTCGTCTCGTCTTGTCTCGTCTCCCTGTTTCTTCCATCCCTTCCGACCCTCTTCCCTTTCCTCCGTTTTTCCTTCCCTCTTTCCTTCCATCATTCCTTCTTTCCTTCCCTCCTTCTTTCTTCCTGCTGTTATGACTCCTTCTCCACCTTTTTTTCCCCTCTGTCCTTACATCCTTCTCTCTTGTCCTTCCTCCCTCCTCCACTCTCCCTTTCATCCTCCTCCTTTCCTTCTCCCCTCCTCCTTTCCATCCTTCCACCACCCTTTCCTCCCTCCTTTCCTTTCCTTCCCTCCCCCTCCTTCTTTTCTTCCTTCCTCCACCTTTCCCTCCCTCCTTCCTTCTCTTCTTTCTCCCTTCCTTCTTTTTCCTTCCCTCCTCCCTCCTGTCCTCCCCTCCTCCCTCCCTCCCTCCCTGATCTGCGAATCTTGATAGCTTATTTACACTTTCCAAAAACTTTCGTTCACTCTCATTCACTTCGTTCACCTCTCTCTCTCTCTCTCTCTCTCACACACACACACACACACACACACACACACACACACACACACACACACTAATCCTACATAGCCTTCATTAACATCTTTACTAATGACCTTTAAATGGAATGTAATTACCTGGTGTTAAGCCCTAATTGCCTGGTGTTAAGTCCTAATTACCTGGTGTTAAGTCCTAATTACCTGGTGTTAAGCCCTAATTACCTGGTGTTAAGCCCTAATTACCTGGTGTTATACCCTAATTACCTGTCGAAAGTCAAAAGTACCTGTCAACCCCCAATTACCTGGTGTATTGCCTTAATTGCCTGGTGCTCTCTCTCTCTCTCTCTCTCTCTCTCTCTCTCTCTCTCTCAGGAAACATGGTCAGAGTTACTTAGGAAATATTCGCTACTGTCCTCGGTCCCCCCCCTCCTCCCCATCTCTTTCTCCTATCCTCCCTCCCCACTTCCCCCTCCCTCCCTGTCCCTCTTCCTTCTTCCCCTAGCTTCCTCTTCCCAGTTTGTCTCCATCCCCATTCTCTCTCTCTCTCTCTCTAATATTACTGAGGTGTGCCCTGGCTTGTAACCCTACATCACTATCCACACTACGGTCTAAAGCCAGCGGGGGGTAGAGAGAGAGAGAGAGAAAGAAGAGAGAGAGAGAGAGAGAGAGAGAAGGGGGGGCGGTGTTGTATCGGTACAATATTAGGGACGATTGAAGTGGCAGGCGAATAGGGAGGTGAGGTGAGATGAGGTGAGGTGAGTGGAGGTGAGGTGAGGTAAGATTGGGTTGGGTTGAGTAAAATTGCATTATGTTAGATTATGATTATTATTATTATTATTATTATTATTTTCTGACTCGTGATACATTCCATTCCCACAAACCCATCAGTCGTCCTTCGTGGTCCTCCTCCATGTTACACAGCCTCACATGTCACCACTTGGGCGCCAGTACCCACCGTCAATACTGAATACATACTCTGTTAAAGATAGCAGCCTACTGTTTTCACCCCCACACCTTGTACTATTATTCTCTCTCTCTCTCTCTCTCTCTCTCTCTCTCAGCACACACACACACACACACACACACACACACACACACACACAGCTAATGAGATAGTAGATTTGTGGGTATTTTTATTGCTTTACTACGGCCTCTTAATTTTCTTTTATTGATTTGTTTGTGTTTATGCTGGGTTGTTTATTTTGGCTTGTTTACTTGTTTATTTGTTTTTTATGACTGTTTTTTGGGGGGTTTATTTCTTGTTTGTTTTATTTATTTTGTTTATTTGTTTATTTTAGTTTATTTTGTTTACTTGTTTATTATGTTTTTGTTTACCTGTTTATTATTTTTTACTTGTTTATTTGTTTATTAACTTGTTTATTCTGTTTACTTGTTTAGTTTTTCTTTTTGGATGTGATTTTTGCTTGTTTTGTTTACTTGTTTATTATGGATTTACATTACTTGATTTTTTATTTGTTTATATTTGTTTACTTGTTTATTGTTTGCTTGTATATTTATATGTATTTGTTTTTACTTATTTGTTTGTTATGATTTTGTTTGCTCGTGTATTTTCTGGTGAGAGAGAGAGAGAGAGAGAGAGGTGTTGGTGGAGCAGGTTTCTCTCTCTCTAATAAACTCGTCCTGTGGTGGCGATAGTGATCTCTCTCTCTCTCTCTCTCTCTCTCTCTCTCTCTCTCTCTCTCTCTCTCTCTCTCTCTCTCTCTCTCTCATCTTCCCTTCTCTCTCCCTCTCCCTCCCATTTCCTAACTTCCCCCCTCCTTTCTCTCTCTCTCTCTCTCTCTCTCTCTCTCTCTCTCTCTCTCTCTCTCTCTCTCTCTCTCTCTCTCTCTCTCTCACCCCTTTCCCCACCCCCCCGCACGCAATCAAGGAGAAAGCTTTTACTCTGATAAGCAGTGTGTGGCAATTACTCAGCTCACTCTGCCCGCCTCTTGCACTCAACGCACGCAACGCACAGGTGACATCGCACTCAACACCACACACAGCGCACTGGTACACATACACGCACAGAGGCACTCAATACACACTTAACGTTAGGTACACACACACACACACACACACACACACACACACACACACACACACACACACACACACACACACACACACACACACACACACACCTGTTTATACTCATTTCTTCAGTTTTCACGTCTTCATTTTCTGTTTTAAAAAGTAAGAATAGTAATAATAACAAAAACAACAACAATAATAATAATAATAATAATAATAATAATAAATCCTTCGTTCAATGCATACCATCGTTACTTATAAACAAAATCACTTACTGTAATCCGGGAATGGGTTGGCGCTGAGCGGATTAACAGAACCGGATATGTTCAACGAGGGATTAGTGGATGGTTAACGCAGGATTAATGAATGGTGAACGAGGGATTAGTTGAGGATTTACACACGGGCTGCTAAAACTCTCTCTCTCACCTTAGTAAAACATTGGAATAAAGTCACATGCACGCCACAACGCTCCTTCACTTCCTCCTTTGTCAGTCTGTCTCTCCATATAACTCTACAGTCACACCACGACGCTCCTTCACTTCCTCCTTTGTCAGTCTGTCTCTCCATATAACTCTACAGTCACACCACGACGCTCCTTCACTTCCTCATTTGTCAGTCTGTCTCTCCATGTAACTCTACATCCACACCACAACGCTCCTTCACTTCCTCATTTGTCAGTCTGTCTCTCCTTGTAATTCCACATGCTCCTCTCAAAGTAACTCATTTCCAGTGCCCTCTCAATCTTGACTTATGTCCCTCCAACAAGGTCCAAGCTTCACTTCCATACGTTAGAGTTGGTATCACAGTACTATCAAGCAGCGACTTTTTTACATACAGTGATAAGAAATTGGGAAGTGGACATGGATGGTGATTATGATTATTGTTATTGTTAGTATTAATATTAGTTTTTTTTATTATTAGTATTATGATGAAGATGATGATGATGATTTATTTTTCTTCTCCCAGGTAAGCTGATGACGTCACTTCCGGTAATTCGAGATGCGTGGTAAGTGTGAATTGACTCCTTAATCACCATCTTAATCACAACTATTCATACCTGACCAAAACTATTACTCTTCTTTCATCATCACTACCATTATCATTACTGTCTTCGTTGCCATCATCATCATTATTATCATCATCATCATCGTCACCACCACCATCACCACCACCACCACATCGATCATCCTTTTCAACACACCACCACCACCACCACACACACACACACACACACACACACACACACACACACACACACACACACACACACACACACACACACCCATCGTCCTTTTCAACACACCATCATCACTTTCACCACCATCCTGTGCATTCTAAGCATCACCACCGTCATAGTCATTAGCACTTTCTTCATCATCTTCATTTCCTTCCTTGATGTAAAGAAGGTATGATAATATGGTGCTGCGTTGCTGCTTTGTTTATGTGTTTATTGTTTATTTTAATTCTTTTAGTGTCTGTCTGTCTGTCTCTCTCTCTCTCTCTCTCTCTCTCCTGTACTGTACTGTATATATATGTTTTCCAAAGTCAGCGTCGAAAATGAACAAAAAATAATGCGAGAACCGGTGTGTGTGTGTGTGTGTGTGTGTGTGTGTGTGTGTGTGTGTGTAAAAAATTGTAATAATAATAATAACAGCAGTGCATGTAACGTTGTGTGAAACTTGTATAAAAGAGGGATTTGGACAGAGAGGGATGCTTTTGACTGGGATGTGAGGCAAAAATGAATATATGTAAAGAATAGTGAAATAGAGGAGAGGAAATAGATGGCTAAATAGATAGATAGATAGATAAATTGATAGATAGATAAGTATGAATAGGAGCAGATAGAACCATAGATCAATAAATGAAAAAATAAATATAAAGAAGAGGAAGTGGAATCATATTAAAGAAATAATGATAAAGGATAGGTAATAGAGCCGTGAATAAATGAAGAAAATAAATAAATATATAATTGTAAACAGGAGCAAATAGATCCATAAACAAAATAAAGAAATAAATACGTTAATCTCTATCTATCTATCTATTGCCAGACGCCTCAATCCCGTTTGGGGTGGCCACAAACAAATCGCCTCCAAGTCGCCCTGTCCCCCGCCATTTCACTGCCCTGCTCCCAACTCACACCCCCCTCTCTCATATACCTCTCCACCCCATCCCTCCATAAGTGAAAATAAATGAATAGATAAAATAGATGTGAAGAAGAGGAAGTAGATGCAAAGATAGATAGAAAAGCAAGGTATAGAGAAACGAAAAAAAATGGCAGGATTGAATGATTTTGAGATATTATATACGTAGATAAAAATGATATATTAAAAAGGAGATAAAACTGAACGATAATAAACAGGAAAACCAGCGAAAATGAACGAAATAATACGAATAAGTGTTATGTGTTTGAGGGAAGAAGATAAAGAATTGCAGATACGCGGAAGCCATGAGAGAGAGAGAGAGAGAGTGAGAGAGAAGCGAGTAGAAATATATACCGTACTGTTGATAGATAGATAGAAGTTAGATAGATAGATACATATATCGCTAAAGGAAGTGGTGTTACGGAGCGTCCTACGAGTTTACACCCGGAATACAGACAAGAGTGAATGATGTTAAGATAAGAACAGAGATGAAGCACAATAACGCGACAATATGAGGGTATGTGAGACGTGTAGCAAGATGAGTAACTCAGCACTAGGGAGAGTGACGCGTGGAGTTACCTGAGAGAGAGAGAGAGAGAGAGGATGAGACATAGGTAATACTCTCAGCCTAACCCTCCAGCCAGCTTACCTTGATTTCTCTCTCTCTCTCTCTCTCTCTCTCTCTCTCTCTCTGGATTTCCCCTCTTTTATCTCTGTTCCTTCCCCCCCCCTCCTCTCCCCGTCTCTCTCTTCGATATCTCCTGTCCCCTCTTCTCTCTCTTCTCTCCCTTCTCCCCTCTTCTCTCTGCCACGTCTTATCCCTCTTCTTTTCCCCTCTTTCCCCTCTTTTTCTCTCTTTCCACTCCCCTGATGTCTTTCTTTTGCTCTTCTCTTTCCTCTCTTTTTTTTTTCTTTCTTTTTTTCCTTTCTCCTTTCTTCCTGTCTCTTTCCATTCCCCTTTTCTCTCTCTTTCCCTCTTTCCTACCTTCCCTGCCCCTCTTCTCTCCCCTCTTTGTCTTGTTCCTCCTCCATATTTTCCTCTCCCTTCCCTTCCTCTTCCTCTTCCTCCCATGTCTTGTCTCTTCTCCCTTTCTCATTCTCCTCTTCCTCTCTCCCCTCCCTTCGTCATTCTCTGCCTCATCCCTTTTCCTCTTTGCCCTCTCTTCCTGTTTCTCTTCCCCTTTTTCCTCTTTCCCCTCACTTCCTCTTATTTCCTTCTCCCTGACCTCTTCCCTCTTCACTCTGACCTTTCCTCCTCCTCCTCCTCTTCACCTCTCTTCTTCCTCTGTTTTTTCCTCCTCTCCTTTCCTCTTTTTAGTCTAACTCTCTTTTCTCTTCTCTTTCACTCCAGGCGAAATAGATAATTGTGGTAGACACTTAGATTGATCGATAGATATACACAGATAGATAGATAGATAGACAGGTGGATAGAGGGAATCCGATAGATAGATAAGTGAACATACGTATAGTTATGAAGGTGAAATGACAGATAGATAGAACAATAGACAGAGTGATAGATAGAAAAATAGACAGGCAGAGAGATAGATAGAAAAATAGACAGGCAGAGATAGATAGAACAATAGACAGAAAGATAGATAGAAAAATAGACAGACAGACAGATAGATAGAGAAATAGACAGACAGACAGACAGATAGATGAATTCGTGACCTTATGTAAAAATAAAACATAAATGGGCATCGATAGATATGTACCATAGATGTGCAGATAGATACATGGGTGAGAAATAGATAAAGGTGTGTGAATAGGTACCAAAGAAAGATAAGTGGTAGATAGACGGATAGATAGGTCGATAGATAAAACGATAGACAGACCAAGGTGCAAATATAGACAGACACAGAGGTAAGAAGCTGAAGGTGATGTTAAGACGGAAGTAGGTAAAAGAAGGTAGAGAGAGAGAAAGAGAGAGAGAGAGAGAGAGAGAGGGGGAGAGAGAGAGAGAATAAGGTAAGAGGAACAGCTGGAAGACAGAACTAGTTGTGTGTGTGTGTGTGTGTGTGTGTGAGAAAGAGAGAGAGAGAGAGAGAGAGAAATAAGAAGCTAGAGGTGATGTTAGAGAAGGAAGTACTTGGTAGATTGGTGAGACTGATCGCCTTTACGTGTGTGTGTGTGTGTGTGTGTGTGTGTGTGTGTGTGTGTGTGTGTGTGTGTGCTTCCCTAGGTAAACTGATAAGCACTAGGTGGCTACTGTCGTAATAGATAGTTGTAGATAGACATACAGATGGACAGGTATTGACTAGTAGACAGTTAGATAGATAGACAGGTAGATAAGAGTAATGTAATTGAGGGCAACTCTTGGTGGCTCTAATCGTCTTAACGAGAGAGAGAGAGAGAGAGAGAGAGAGAGAGAGTAACAATCATCATCACCCAAACTTTAACTCCCAAGAAATTTCTGACAGGTAGGTATGATCCACTAATAATAAAAATAATAATAATAATAATAATGACGATGATGACGATGATAACATAATCATCAAGAATAATTATAGTAAAAATGCTAACAACAACAATAGCAATAATGATAATAGTAATCATAATAATGATAACAACAATAATGATAGTAATAACAACAACAACAATAATAATAATAATAATAATACGTGTAATGAATCTTCTCACCCCAGCTGCCAAATAGCAACACATCTTTACCTCAGCCCTTTACTAACATCACTTTATCAACTCTTGGGAGGATATTACACAGAATAAGTACCAGCGGGAAAAATAAGTCTTAAGGGAAAGAAAAAGGCGTATGAAGTGTGGTAAGAAAATTAAATTGTGGAATGTAAACCCTTCTTTGTCGCAGAAAAATGAAAAAGAATGAAAAAAAATGCCATAATGCTTTAAAATAATGCTTAATGTAGCGTGTCATTCTCCCTCTTTAATTAACAGTATAGCATTTTTGTGGGATAATATTTAGCGCTTGATAATACTCATTGATGGCGGTGTTGCCAGCTCTACCCAAAGCCTGGTGTATTAATTGAGCCAAACCGCTATCGTATTGTGTATATATTTCGCCGTATTGTTATAAATCAGCCATACAATATTAGTCACTTTCTGCATCGCTGTAGAAAAAATGGAATACTAGTTTGTTTTTTTTATGGGAGGGGAGATTGCGGTGTACATGTGGCAACACCGCAGGGAAGAAGCTTATGGCACGCTGTTGATGGTGGAGGCGTCAATTTGCGCGCCCATATGTTGGCGATTTTTTGCGGTAATTAGTGTGTGTGTGTGTGAGAGAGAGAGAGAGAGAGAGAGAGAGGACAAGGAGAGGAAGACGGTGTGTGTGTGTGTGTGTGTGTGTGTGTGTGTGTGTGTGTGTGTGTGTGTGTGTGTAAGGGGCAAATGTTAAAACAGACACAATTTCATCAGTTAACACAAAAGAATGAAGGTCACATATACGGAGAGTCATTTTAACTGTTTAATATTTTGACGAACAGTAAAAACAATAATAATAATAATTAATAATAATAATAATAATAAAGTTTTTTTTAATCTTAGTTTGGCCCCGATATTCGTCCTTTTGCAGCAAATTTCACGTTGCTCAGCGGATGTGAAAAAACAGTCCTATGGCTCTACATCCTTTCCTTGGCACTTCTTCGTGACTAGTATCGTATTGTGGTGTTAATCCATTGTTACAGCTGAGGGTTGAAGATGGAGAGATGGCAATTTTAGGCCAAGTTAGGGTAGAAATAGTATCTTCACTACATTAGTTCATTATATATATACCACGGCTCTACATCCTTTCCATAGCACTTCTTCGTGACTAGCATCGTATTCTAGTGATAATCTGTCGTTGAAATTCAGTTCTCTTCATTGCAGTTGACAACACTGCATCGTTGCAAGCTGTACCGTAGCACATTATTTTTATTATTTATTTTTTTTTTAGTGATATCCAAGACTAAATATCGTTGTGAAATTGTTGAAAATTCTCTCTCTCTCTCTCTCTCTCTCTCTCTCTCTCTCCATTATTTCTGTCCCCTCTTCCCTCTAATCCTTTCCCTCTCCCTTCCCTCTCCTCTCCCGTCTCCCCCTCCCTACCTATCCCCCTCTCTGTCCATCCCGTCCCCCTTCCCCTGCTCCTCCCCTCCCTCTCCCTCTCTCTCTCTCCCCCTCCCTCTTCCTCCCCCTCTCCCCTCTCCCTCTTCCTCCCACTCTCCCTCTCTCTCTCCCCCTCCCTCTTCCTCCCCCTCTCCCTCTCCCCTCCTCCTCTCCCCTCTCTCTATGCCTGACTCTCCCTCACATTGGCTCTGTCACTCTGTCACTCTCCCATGGGAACCCCGCTAACGAAGGGGAGAGAGAGAGAGAGAGAGAGAGAGAGAGAGAGAGAGAGGAGTAGGCGTTTGTAGGTGTATGTTTGTATGGATGAAAATGTCTGTTCGTAGTGTTTTGAGAGCGAGAGGGAGGATGAGAGGGGAGGGAAGGAGATGGGGGGAGAGAAGTGAGAAAATGGAGAGGGAGGAAGGGAGGCCGGGGAAGAGGAGAGAGAGAGAGAGAGAGAATATCATCTTGGTTTCCATGGCAACTCAGTAACGCGAGCCAGACAACACCTTACAATATACTCCTCTCTCACTTTCACACTTACTTTAATTTTCTCTCTCATCCATTTGGCGTTTCTCTCTCTCTCTCTCTCTCTCACACACACACACACACACACACACACACACACACACACACACACACACACACACACACACACACACACACACACACACACACACACACACACACCTTGACAGCACTGTATAATATCCCTCTTTCTCACTTTCACTCGCTCACTCAGATTAGTTCCTTTTTTCTTATTCATTTCACCTCCCACTCACTCACTCACCCACTCACTCACTTACCCACTCACTCACTCACTCACTTACCCACTCACTCACTCACTCACTCACTCACTTACCCACTCACTCACTTTCTCACTCACTCACTTACCCACTCACTCACTCACTCACTTACCCACTCACTCACTCACTCACTTACCCACTCACTCACTCACTCACTCACTTTCTCACTCACTCACTTACCCACTCACTCACCCACCCACTCACTCACTCACTCACTCACCCACTCACTCACTTACCCACTCACTCACTTACCCACTCACTCACTTACCCACTCACTCACTTACCCACTCACTCACTTTCTCACTCACTCACTTTCTCACTTACCCACTCACTCACTCACTCACTCTCTTACCCACTCACTCACTCACTCACTCACTCACCCACTCACTCACTCACTCACTCACTCACTCACTCACTCACTCACTCACCCACTCACTCACTCACTCACTCACTCTTATTTTTACTTTCATATGTTTTCCCCTTTGTAGTTTTTTTTTTTCACCCCCGCCAAGGATGTTATATATTAGTGAGAGTGAAAGAATAGATACATAAATAGATAGATAGATAGATATTTTTTTCCTTGGATCTTAGGGAAGGGGCTTTAGTTGTTGTACAGAATTAAATTAGACAAAGTAAATGAATAGAAAAATAGATAGATAGATAGTTAGATAGGTATGTTGATTGGGTGCTAGATGGATAGATAGATAGGTAGGAAGATAGATAGTTAGATGGATAGATGCAATAGATACAGGTAGATAAAATTTGGTGCGTTAAAGGAAGCACTTAATCACGTCTCTCTTCCTTCCTTCCATCCTTCCTTCTTTCCTTCCTTCCTTCCTTCTTTCCTTCCTTCCTTCTTTCCTTCCTTCCTTCCTTCCTTCCTTCCTTCTTTATTTCCTTTCATCCTTCGCTCTCTCTCTCTCTCTCTCTCTCTCTCTCTCTCTCTCTCTCATACACCTCCCCTAACTCTATTGTCCCTCCTTATGGCGTTACGGAGGTATTTTCTCTCTCATTTGGAGGGAAGGAGGGAGAGAGGGAGTGCCAGGGAGGAAGGTAATAAGAGAGGGTGGAGGAAGGAGGGAGAGAGTGAGGGAGGAAGGAGGAGGGAGAGAGTGAGGGAGGAAGAAAGGAGAGAGAGACGTAGGAACAGTGAAGAAAGGAAGGGAGGGAGGGAGGAGGGAGAAAGACGAGGAAAAGAGGGAGGAAGGGGGAGAGAGAAGATTGAAGGAAGAAAGAAAGCGAGATGAGAATTAAAGGAATGTGGATGAGAGAGAGAGAGAGAAGACAAAGAAAGAGCAAAGGAAGGAAGAGAGAAAAATGTAACAGGAAGCAAGGGCAAAGAAGGAAGGAAATAAAGATGGAGGAAGGAAGAGAAAAGGAAGGATGAGAAAGAAAGACGAAGGAAGGAAGGAGGAGAAAGAGAGAGAGAGAAAAAAAGAGAGAGGGGAGGGATGCTGGTCGGCGCGGTAACCCAGGCAACGCTGCTTGGATTGGGGAGGGGAGGGGAGAAGGGAGAGGGGGAGAGAAGAGAACGGAGAGGAGGGGAGGGGAGAGAAGATGAGAAGGGACAGAGGGAGGAGGGGAGGGGAGAGAAGAAGAGAACGGAGAGGAGGGGAGAGAAGAGAAGGGAGAGGAGGGGAGGGGAGGGGAGAGGAGGGGAAGGGGGAAAGAAGAAGAGAAGGGAGGTGAAGGGGGAAAGAAGAAGAGAAGGGAGGGGAAGGGGGAAAGAAGAAGAGAAGGGAGGGGAAGGGGGAAAGAAGAAGAGAAGGGAGGGGAAGGGGGAAAGAAGAAGAGAAGGGAGGGGAGGGAGGAAAGAAGAAGAGAGGGAAGGAGAGGAGGGTGAAGGGGGAGGGAAGAAAGAGGGGAAAGGGAGAGGGGAACGAAGAAAGGGAGGGGAGAGCCAGGAAGTAGAAAAAGAAGAGAGAGAATGAGAATTGCAGAAGAGATGAGAGGAAGGAGAAAGGGAGAGGAAGAGAGAGAAAAAAAAAGAGGAGGAGGGAGAGAGGAGAGGAAAGGGAAGAGGAGGAAAGGGGAAGGGGAGGATAGGAAAGGGAAAAGGGTAAGAATGAGGGAGGGAGGGGAAAATGAAGGAACAGAGAGGGGAGAGGAGAAGGGGAAGAAGGGTTGGGGAGGGAAAAAGAAGGGGAGAGGAGGGTAGAAGAGAGGGGAAAGGGGGGAGGAGATGATAGAGGAAAAGAGGAGAGAACTGGAGGGAGAAGAGAAGGAAGAGGGGAGGGTGAGAAGAGGGGAGAAGGGGAGGGGAAGCGAAGGGAACAGAAAGAGAGAGAGAGAGAGAGAGGCTTCAGTGGTAAGAAATGATCAGAGTAAACAGAGAAGGTAAGACTAGAAATTGGCGATAATAATAATAATAATAATAATAGTAATAATAATAATGATAATAATAATAATAATAACGTGATCAGATAAATGCGATGATAAATGATGGATAAGGTGGTGATTGTGAAGGTGATAATGATAAGTGACCGGTGGTGGTAGTTCTGATTACAGGTGTGACGTCATTACAGGTGTGACGTCATTACAGGTGTCAGGAGTTAATGAGGGAAATAAACAGGTGAGCTTACCCCAGCACCTTTATTGTCTTACCTTTGCTCTCTCTCTCTCTCTCTCTCTCTCTCTCTCTCTCTCTCTCTCTCTCGTGTTCCCCTTCCTCTCTACCCCTCCCCCTCCCCCCTCCCTCCCCTCCATCTGCTCCCTTCCATCTTCCCCACTTTCCTTCGTCTCTCTCCTTTCTTCCCTCCTACTTTTTCCCCTCTCTCTCCCCCCACCCATCCACTGCGTCTGTCCCACTCTACCCTCCCCTCCCCCTCTCTCACTGTCTCCCCTCCACAACCACTATTCGCCACCACTTCCCTCTTCACCCTCTCTCCTCACCCTCACTTTACGCCCCCAACCCTCCCCTGCTTCACGTTCCTCTTCCCCTCCCTCCCCTCTCCTCTCCCACGCCTCTCTTCCCCTCCCCCAGTCCCTCCCCTCCCCTACGTTCCCGACCCTCGCTTCGATCCCCCCATTCTTCCCCTTCTTCTGTTCCCTCTCCCCCATTTGCCACTCCCCCCACCCCTCCTTCCCCTCCTTCCTCTCCCCTAACGTCCTCTATGACCTTTCTTCCCCTCCCCCACTCCCCTTCTCCTCCCCTCTCCTCCCACATCCCTGTTCCCCTCCCTCACTTTTCCTCCCCTCTTCCCTCACTCTCCCTCCCCACTTCCTTCACCCCATACTCCCCGACATGTATTCTCCCTTCCCCTAATCCTCCACTCCTACCCCACTCCCACTCCCCTCACCCTCACCCAGTCTTCCTCTCCCCATCCCCTCACCCATTCTATCCCTCCCCATCCATTTACCTATTCTCCCCCACACCCTCTCCCATTCTTCCCCTCTCCATTCCCTACCCCATCCCATCCCCTAACCCATTCTTCTCCCCATCGCCTCACCCATTCTTCTCTTCCCCATCTCGCCCATTCTCCCCCTCTCCATTGCCTACCCGTTCCCCTTCCCCTACCTTACCCTCCCCTTCTCTTCCCTCCCCTCCCCACCCCTTCCTTTCCCTTCCCTTCCCTCCCCTCCCCTCCCCTCCCCTCCCCTCCCCATCCATGTACCCATTCTTCCCCTCATCCTCTCCCAGTCTTCCCCTCTCCATTCCCTACCCCTTCCCCCTCCCCTCCCCTCCCCTCCCCTCCCCTCTTCAATATGCCGGGGAGGGCAGGAAGCACTAATAAAATTCCTGGGGCCATTATAGTGGTAATTTGGATCCAGGTTAACACCCCTGCCCGGCAACCTTGCACCCCACCGCACCCCTCCTAGCAACCAGCACCCCTCCACACCCCTCCCCAACCCCCCCAACCACCCCAGAGCCGATGGTGGTAGTGGTGGTTGAGTGAGGTGGTGGGGGATGATTGTAGATATATATATATATTTTTGCTTCACCCCAATCACCCCACCTCACCCCCTCCTACCAGCCATCCCCCCACACCCCTCCCCACTACCCCCAACCACCCTAGAGTCGATGGTGGTTGTGGTGGTAGTTGGATCTGGAATGGTTGTAGTATTTTTCTCTTTCTCATCTTGCACCCCACCTCACCCCTCCTAGCAACCAACATTCACCCCCCCCCACACACACACCCCTCCAGCCATCATAGTCTCCCCTCCTGTCGATGGTGGTAGTTGTGGTAGATGGTAGTTCTGGTAGATGGTGGTAGGTGGTGGTAGTTGTGGTAGATGGTGGTAGTTCTGGTAGATGGTGGTAGTTGTAGTAGGTGGTGGTAGTTGTGGTAGATGGTGGTAGTTCTGGTAGATGGTGGTAGGTGGTGGTAGTTGTGGTAGATGGCGATAGTTGTGGCTGATGGTGGTAGTTGTGGTAGATGGTGGTAGTTGTGGTAGATGGTGGTAGTCGGGAGTGAGTGCCTTAAGATGGAATTATTTTGGTATCTACCTGTTTGTATCTATTTTATATCTATTTCCTCTATCTATCGTAGCAACCAATATTCACCCCCACACGATGCTGGTAATAGTGGTAGATGGGATTTTTTTTTTCATATATATTTTTGCGCTCTCTCTCTCTCTCTCTCTCTCTCTCTCTCTCTCTCTCTCTCTCTCTCTCTCTCTCTCTCTCTGTCAGTCTTCCTCACCCACACATTCTGTACTTCCTTCACCTTAGCTTGGCGCAGATTTTCGTCGTTTCCACAGCACTTCTTCGTGACTAGCATCATATTCTAAGCTGTTGTCACACCTTTACCTTCAAGATGGAGAGGTGCCAATTTTAGGCCAAGTTAACATGAAAGGAGTATAGCAACCAACATTCACCCTCCCTCGGCGATGGTGGTAGTTGTGGTGGATGGTGGTAGTAGTGGTAGTTGGGGAATTTTTCATCTGCCAGCATTCCCTACCACTAACAGCACACCTCCTGGCAACCACCATTTCTCCCCCTTCAGGGATGGTGGTAGTTGTGGTAGGTGAGTGGCAGTTGGGCTAGGATAGTGATAGGATTTGTGCGCGCGTGTGTGTGTGTGTGTGTGTGTGTGTGTGTGTGTGTGTGTGTGTTCCTCTTCTTTCCCCTTCCTAACTACCAACATTGCCCCCCTTCCCTCAGGCGATGGTGGTAGTAATGGTGGTAGTTGTGGTAGTTGGTTTAGAATGGTGGTAGGATGGGGGTATGGGAATTTATTTGTCTTTGTTTTTCTTTCCTTTCTTTCTTTCTACCACTATTCCACCACCATTCCCTCCTTGCGCCTACCACCATCCCCTCATGCGATGGTTGTAGTTGTGGTGGTTCTCCAATAAACATTATGCCTTTTGCCTCTCTCTCTTCCCCCCTCCCTTCTATCAACCAACATTGCGTAGTGGTGGTAGTAGTATAGTAGAAGTGGTAGTAGCAGCTGTAGTAATTTTAGTAATAGTAGTAGTCGTAGTAATAGTAGTAGTAGTATTATTGTGTGGAGAGAGAGAGAGAGAGAGAGACGTTGTAAAAATGGGAATGAGAGAGGGGGTGAGCTGAGGATAGTGGTAGGGGATGTTAACTACCAACATTCTCCCGATAGTGGTAGTTGTGGTAGTGGGGGATGGTGGTTGGGGATTGCAACTACCAACGTTCCCCCAATAGCGATAGTTGTGGTAGTGGGGGATGGTGGTTGTGGATGTCAACTACCAACATTCTGATTGTGGTAGTAGGGGGCTCTATCTACCACTATTCTTCCGATTGTGGTTGACGTTGAGAGGATTTTGGTCGTATGATGGAAATAGTGGTAGTTGAGAGGGATGGTGGTAGTTATGGTAATTGTGGTAAGTGTGGTTATTGATTGTGGTAGTTGTGATGGTTAAATGTTGGGTGTTAGGGACAGTGGTAGTAGTGGTGAGAGAGAGAGAGAGTGTTGATGCCAGTGGTAGAAGTTAATGAGGTGAGAGAGGGGAAATGAAGATGAGAGAGAGAGTAGTAGTAGTAGTGGGAGTAGTAGTGGTAGTTGAAATGGTCTAAGTAGTAGTAACATTGATGGTGGTAGTAGTTGTAGTTGTAGTAGCATTGGTAGTAGTAGCAGTAGCACTGGTGATAGTAGTAGTAGTAATAATAATAATAATAATAGTGATAATGACAATAACAATAGTAATGGTAGTAGTGGTAGTAGTAGTATTTTTTAAACAAAGGCAGGACACTAACAAAAGTATAGTAGTGGTGGGCGATGTTGGTAGCTGCAGCGATGGTGGTAGTTTGGCGCTCAGGGTGTAAAAATGTTGGTAGTAGGGGAGGGAGGTAATGGTGGTAGTAAAGGTAGGAGGGATTTAAGAGAGGAAGGTAATTGTGGTAGGGCGTGGGGAAAAGAGGGTGGTAGTGGTGGTAGTGATTGTGGTAGCGCAGTAACCAACATTCACACTGACTGACGGACCCGCTAATTGAAACACTGGACGATGGTGGTTGTTTTGCTGTGTGTTTTTTTTTTTATTATAGATTGTGGTAGTTAGATTTTGCGGTGGTGGTATTGTGTGTTTGTGGATTGTGGTAGTTAGATGTTGCGATGGTGGTAGTTGTGTTTGTTGCGATGGTGGTAGTTGTGTTTGTTGCGATGGTGGTAGTTGTGTGTTTGCGATGGTGGTAGTTGTGTGTTTGTGATGGTGGTAGTTGTGTGTTTGTGATGGTGGTAGTTGTGTGTTTGTGATGGTGGTAGTTGTGTGTGTGCGATGGTGGTAGTTGTGTGTTTGTGATGGTGGTAGTTGTGTGTTTGTGATGGTGGTAGTTGTGTGTTTGTGATGGTGGTAGTTGTGTTTGTTGCGATGGTGGTAGTTGTGTGTTTGTGATGGTGGTAGTTGTGTTTGTGATGGTGGTAGTTGTGTGTTTGTGATGGTGGTAGTTGTAGTTGTGTGTTTGTGATGGTGGTAGTTGTGTGTTTGTGCGATGGTGGTTGTTGTTTTTGTGGATTGTGGTAGTTGTGTGTTTGTGATGGTGATAGTTGTGTGTTTGTGATGGTGGTAGTTGTGTGTTTGTGATGGTGGTAGTTGTGTGTTTGTGATGGTGGTAGTTGTGTGTTTGTGCGATGGTGGCTGTTGTTTTTGTGGATTGTGGTAGTTGTGTGTTTGTGATGGTGATAGTTGTGTGTTTGTGATGGTGGTAGTTGTGTGTTTGTGATGGTGTGTTTGTGGATTGTGGTTGTTAGATTTTGCGATGGTGGTAGTCTCTCTCTCTCTCTCTCTCTCTCTCTCTGATGGTGGTAGTTGAGTTCGTTGTTGTTGTTATTTATTGTTTATTCCGATGCATTTATTGAGAGAGAGAGAGAGAGAGAGAGAGAGAGAGAGAGAACAGTAAGAGAGTGAGAAAATGGTGAAAGTGAGAAAGTAAGAAAGGGGAGTGAGGAGTAGTAAAAAGGGGAATGAGAGGGGAGGGAAGGAGCCAGCCATAAAGACATCAGAGCCGCTACCACCATCCATCTACCAACATTCTACTACCACCATCCATCTACCAACATTCTACTACCACCATCCATCTACCAACATTCTACTACCACCATCCATCTACCAGTATCCTATTACCACTATTCCTCATCCACTGTTCAACTACCACTATTCTACTACCACAATCCAGCTACTGCTCTTCCACCACTCTCCACCTACCACCTTCCAACAACCAGTACCACAGTCCCTCTACCACTCCCTACCAGCAGTTATTATTGTGCCTTTGTCCACCTACCAGTACCTACCACTATCCTACTACCACTATCCACTGCCTACCACAATTCAACTACCACCATCCGCTGCCTACCACTATTCTACCACCATCCCCTGCGCTAAGAACCTCAGTTGAAGACGATTTTATTCAGCTGCTACTACTACTACTACATTCTTCATAACCAGTGCTTTACTCTCACTACTATACCAACCAGGATAATCTCAGGCACCCTCTCTGCTACCACAACTACCACCGTTACCACAACTACCACCGTTACCACCACCATTACCATAACTACCACAACTACCACCACCACAACTACCACCACCACAACTACCACCATTACCATAACTACCACAATCACCACAACTACCACCATTACCATAACTACCACCATCACCACAACTACCACCATTACCACAACTACCACCACCACAACTACCACCATTACCACAACTACCACCATTACCACAACTACCACCATTACCACAACTACCACCATCACCACAACTACCACCATTACCACAACTACCACCATTACCACAACTACCACCATCACCATCTCCGCAGACTCTCTCCTTCTCAGCTTCATTGACTTTTACTGCTCCTTGTAATGCACTCCTACTACCCTTACTACTACAACTACTACTACTACTACTGCTACTACTACTACTGCTATCACCACCACCACCATTTTCAACCATCACCACCACCACCAGCACCACCACATCCTCCTTCCCTCCCCTCACATTAGCAGTTTTATCCCCTCACTCATTTCCCCTCTAATTCCCCACCTTCTTCCCCTCAATACCCTCAATTAGAACGACCTGCTTGTAATTTGACCCCTATGTACTTAATGCATAGGGGTGATTTTGAGTTTTTGATGCCTGTTTTTGAAAATTGGTTGGATTTTGATATATTTACGAAGATGGATGTTCCTCCTTCCTTCCTTCCTTCCTTCCTTCCTTCCTTCCTTTCCGTCTTCCATCCTTCCTTCCTTTTCTCATCTCTTCCCTTTTCCTCCCTCCCACCTTCCTTTTCTTCTCCTTCCTTGCGCTTTCCTACTTACCTCCCTCCTTGTCACTCATCCTTCCCTCCCTCCCTCTCTCCCTCCTTCTTTACCTCTCTCCCTCCCTCCTTTTGTACTTCTCCCCCTCTCTCCCTTCCTCCTTCTGTACTTCCTCCCCTCCTGTACCTCTCTCCCGCCCTCCTTCTGTTCTTCTCTCCCTCCTTCCCTTTCTCTCCCTCCCTCAGCCTCCATTCCTCTTTGCCTTCTTCCCTTCTTCTTTGCCTTCCTTCCTTCTCCCCTCCCTCCTTTGCTGCCTCCTTCCCTCCCTGGGCCTGGTGTAGGGAGGCAAACCACATAGGCGGTCCCACATGTCAACAACGGTCCTTCTGTCCCACACTAATAGACCTGTCCCAGCCCTGTCCCAGCCATGTCCCCTCCCCCTCCCAGCGCTCTTCTACCCCTGTCCCATCCCTGTCCCAGCCATGTCCCCTCCCCCTCCCAGCCCTCTTCTACCCCTGTCCCAGCCATGTCCCCTCCCCCTCCCAGCCCTCTTCTACCCCTGTCCCATCCCTGTCCCAGCCATGTCCCCTCCCCCTCCCCGCCCTCTTCTACCCCTGTCCCCTCCCCCTCCCATCCCGTTTCTACTCCTGTCCCATCCCTCTCCCATAATCCTGCTCTTGTCCCATTTTTTTTTTTTTTTTCTTTTTTGTCCCCCTTTCCTGTCCATGTTATTTTCCTCTCTCCCTATACTCCCTTCTCTTCCCTCCCATTCCCACCCTTTCCCTTATTCTCCCTTCCCTCCCTTAACCCCCATTCTTTCCCGTCTCCTCCTCATACCTCTTTTCTATCTGCATCCTTCCCCCATTCTTTCCCTTTTCCTCCTCCCCCCTTTTTGTCTCCATTCTTTCCCTCCTCTTCCTCCTTCCTCTTTTCCCTTCTGTCTCCATCCTCTCCCTTCCTCAGAAAAGGGAGGGAGGAAAGGGAGGTAGAGTGAAGTCTTTAACAGCTTGGTTTGGGGTTTTTTCCTCACTAGTGGTTTATGGTGAGGGGGGGGAGGGGAGGGGAGGGAAAGGGAGAGAAGGGGGGAGGGGAGGGGAAGGGGGAAAGGGGGGTCAGAGAGGGGGGAGGGGTGGTGGGTTGTTTTGCTGGTTATGGTGCGGTATGGGTGGCGAGGGAGAAGGTGGGGGGAGGGGGGAGGAAGCAAAAAGGGGAGAGGAATGCTTGGAGGGAAAATAAAGAGAAGAGAGAGAAATAAGCGACACAGACCTTGAGATCTTAATATAAATACAAAGACTTGGTCAAATTGTGTAGATTTAAAGAGAGAGAGAGAGAGAGAGAGAGAGGAAGCCGAGGGGTGTTATGGCATGGGTGGTATGGTAGTTATGGTGTGGTGAGGGTGAGGGCAGGGTGTAGGGTAGGCTAGGGTACGGCAATTAGGGTAGGGTAGGCTAGGGTAGGGGTGGGGGTGGTTTAGTAGTTATGGTGTGGTGAGGGTAAGGGCAGGATGTAGGGGAGGGGAGGGGTGGTAGTGGGTAGGGGGAGGGGAGGGGATGGTTGGCAGAGTAGTTAGAGAGGGGTGGAGGGGAGGGGAGAGTGAGACAGTGTAAGGGAGGGGAGGGTGGTGGTAGGGTAGGCTGTGGTGGGTAAGGGCTGAGGGGAAACGAGGGGAGATGGTGTGGTGTGGCTTGTTGTGGTGTGAGGGGGAATGTGGTGCGCGTTACACAGACCACACAGACCTAGAGCCTCAGTTCTCCTAGGTCTTTATTTTTCTTTATTTCATTAACCCATCCAATTAATTAGCGAAATAAAGGTAAAGGATGATAAAAATAAAGATATAGGTTTCAAAGTTTATTACAGGGCTTCTTTATCAGTTTATTTTTATTTTTTTTTATTAGATTTGCTTTGACAATCGTTTTCTTTATGTTATTTTAGGGAGGAAGAAAATGGGGGAGAGGGAGGGAGGTAGTGCTGTTTTAGTGTGGATTTGTATGTGATTCTCTCTCTCTCTCTCTCTCTCTCTCTTTCCATATGTATGTATGTATGTATGTATGCATGCGCCTTTCTACCTTATTACCTACCTACCTACCTGCACACCCACCCACCTTCCTACCTACCTACCCACCTACCTACCTTACCTATTACCTACCTACCAACCTGCACACCTACCCACGTACCTACATACCTACCTACCTACCTGCCTACCTACCTGTCCACGAACAGAGGTGTATTACTGGGTGACACCTGGCTGGCACACCTCTCATTATGGCCCCACCCCACACCTGACCACCCACTGTGCATACACACCACCACCACAGGGAGGCCAGGCTACACACACACACACACACACACACACACACACACACACACACACACACACACACACACACACACACTTACCATAGGGGACCATAAAGAGGACTGGGCACTTCTGGGGACCACCGGGGGGACCACAGGCTATACAGGGGACCAAACAGGGAACCGGGAGACCACACAGGGGGACCGTAAATGGCAAGGGGGGACTGTGGAAAACTAGAAACCATGAGGGATCAACGGGGACTAACAGGAGACCATTGGGGACCATAGAACAGGGAACTAAAGGCATCACTGGGGACTACACAGACCAGAGGAGACCGGAGACGAAAAGGGGGACTGACGTATCACGGGGGACCAAAGGGGGGGCTCCTAAGGGGGACTGTGGGTCTTCAAAAATTCTTAGAAATTACTAGGAAGAAGGGGAATGACAGGCAGACAAAAGGAAGGAGTATATATGAAGTGAGAGAGAGAGAGAGAGAGAGAGAGAGAGAGAAAGAAAGAGAGAGAGAGGAAGGAGGGAGGAGGAGGAGGGGAGACTGCGACAGGGTGACAAGTGAGGCTGAGTCGTGTCGGGGAGAAAGTTTACGTCTCGATTTCAAGGACGATCAGATGGGGAGACTAGGTGAGCAGGCCCCGCATACTGATGGAGGGAGGGAGGGAAGGAGGAAGGGAGAGAGGGAGAAGAACATGGAGGGAGGAAAGAGACAGAGGGAGTAGGAGGATGGGCAGATGGAGAGAAGGAGAGGGATGTGAGAGGGACAGAAAAAGGATGGTCAGGGGAGACTAAGTGAGCAGGCTCCTTTTACGGGTGGAGAGAGAGAGAGAGAGAGAGAGATGCAGGCAGACAGTTACTTAGAGCTAGTTTTACGAGTTTGGTAACGAGAGGTAATTGTAGTGTCAGGGTGTTGGGGGGGGTGCATTGGTCACGCTTCCCCCCTTCCCTCCCTCCCTCCCTCACCCCTACCCCCTCCCTCACCCATACCCTCCCCCTCACCCCTTCTCTCTCTCTATCCACATTTTTCTACCTCACTCGATCTACCACTTCTCTCTCTCTCTCTCTCTCTCTCTCTCTCTCTCTCTCTCTCTCTCATTATCATATTTTCTCTCTTATCTTACACGTTCCTGCCTCACCCTCTAATTTCCTTACAATTCCTTTTCCTCTCAATTTCTCTCTCTCTCTCTTCCTCTTTTCACCCTTCTCTCTTCCACTTCTCTCTTTTTCGCCCTCTCTTCCTCTCTCCCTCTCACCCCTCTCCCTCTCCACTACTGTCTCCTTCCTCAGTTTCTTTCCTTTTTATTTAGTTTCTATTTTTTTTCTTTCATTCAGCTAGAAATACGATTAATAAGCTTTATATGGCGTCTTCGGGCTGAAAGGGTTGACTCAGACACATTATACACTGTCTTTAAATCTCCCTCGTGCCTCTAATAATAATAATAATAATAATAATAATAGTAGTAGTAAAAATCCAGGGGGTAGTTATAGAAAGCAAGAGAGCGTTTTATTATTAATTATTATTTTCTTTATAATTTTCATAATCCTCGTCATCATCATCATCATCACCATCATCATCACCACCACCATTGTCATCATCATCAATCATCATCATCATCATCGGTGGCTGGGTCGGTAGAGAGGTTTTTATCCAATGGTCGTGGGTTCGATTCCTGTCTAAGGTGAGCTCCTGGCCTTTGGTTCTTTCTTCCTTGCATAAAAAAAAAAAAAAAAAACAGTTTAAAAGATTTGATTTCGTTTAGAAAGACTTTACTGATCTACCACAAAAAAAAACACCCACATGAAAAAAACACCCCTCCTAATACCAATACACCAGCCCTGTATGATACTCCTCTAGCAGGTATTCAGTATGGACGGTGGGTGTTAGCGCCAAAGAGGTGATATGTGGAGGTGTGTTAAAGCCAGCGCCCAAAGTCAGAGGCATTAGAGAGAGAGAGAGAGAGAGTGGAGGAGATAAGATATTGGAGAGGAAGAGAGAAATAGGAGAGGAAAGGAAGGGAGAGAAAAGCAAACTCATCATACATCTCAAAGTATGAATAGGGAGTGGGTATTTATTACACCCGCGCTTGCGATGCGAATGCTGGTGTTCTGCTCGACGTGTGTGTGTGTGTGTGTGTGTGTGTGTGACCTAACCCAAAGACAAGGGAAGTGTTTTATGAGCGTAGCGAATGTAGAGACAGCGGTGTTATGATGGGTTGTGTGTGTGTGTGTGTGTGTGTGTGTGTGTGCGTGTGTGTGTGTGAGAGAGAGAGAGAGCTGGTACACAACGATCTATAGCCCTGATTGGTAGGTAGGGAGGTAGGCATGATACAAATAGATAGATATATTGGTGGATGCTGGTAGGTGGATAGATATGTGTGTACTTAGATAGATAGGTACCGTAGATAGATCAGTTGATAGATAAATACTTGAAGTGATAGTGATAACGACGTGGATAGATAGATAGATAGTGGTGATTGAGGCAGACAGATGGATGTATATGGATAGATAGAAAGAGATAGATGGATGGATGGATATAGATAGATA
>NC_136980.1:1757500-1760000 GCF_032717465.1 Coenobita brevimanus | reverse complement strand
TGATGAGGATGAGGAAGATAGTGATGATGATGAGGAGGAGGAGGATAGTGATGATGATGATAATGAGAAGGAGGATAGTGATGATGAGGAGGAGGAGGAGGATAGTGATATGATGATGATGAGGATAATGATGATGAGGACAGTGATGATGGTCGTGATGAGTATGGTGTTGGTGACGATTGCGTGTTCGTCTGCTTGTATGTTTGCGTGAATGCGTGTGTGCGTGCAAATCAACTTTTTTTTTTTGGGGGGGGGATGGGGGAGGGGGGATTTGAAAATGTATAGTTCCATTCCTACCACAACAGATCTTTATTTATCTTGCTGTCAGACGATTTTATTAAGTTCCTTTAGTCTCCCCTCGCCTGGTTTTGTTTACAGGTGAGCATAGAAAACGAGGAGCCAATTAACACCTTGTAGAGGCAGCGTGAATGAAGTTTGCATGGCATCCTGGTACTGAAGGGGTTAACTATCTGTCTGTCTATCTATCTATCTACAGCCCGACGCCCTAATCCCGCAAAGGGTGGCCGCAGACAAAACGCCTCCGACTCGCTCTGTCACCCACCATTTGACTGACCTTCCCCCAACTGACTCCCCCCTCCCTCGTATACCTCTGAACGCCATCCCTCCACCTCATCCTCGGTCTCCCCCTCCCTCTCTTCAAGACGGTGGTCATTCTGATAAATCCCTTCAATACCGTGACGTCTTTCAGTGTGCTATTCATCCTACTGCCAGACGATTTTACTCAGCTTGAAGGAAAGACATATAAGAGTGAAAAGGGGTTGGAAAGCAGTGGCATTTTTTTTCCTTTATTGTTCCTTCCATCAGACGATTTATTTCACCTTAGGAAGCGTAATCCCACTAAAAGGTAGGTTAGGTCAGATTAAATGAGGTCAGGTGGGGTTAGATAGGGTTAGGATAGTTTTAGCTTAAAGGTTATGCGTTGGGTTGCCACTGCCTGCATTCAGTTCCTTTAGAAACAAGTCAACCATCCACTCATTCAACAAAGCATTCATTTCATTACCATACATTACCTTCAACATAAATCCTTGTTATGTACACCTGTTGGTTATTTCTTTATTTTTATTTTTATTACTTATTGATTGGACTTTTTTGGTAGTGTGATTTGTGGAGGGAGCGTTTGTGTGTGTGTGTGTGTGTTTGTGTGTGTGTGTGTGTGTGTGTGTGTGTGTGTGTGTGTGTGTCAGTGAGAGAGAGAGGGAGAGAGAGAGAGAGGAAGGGAGGGCAATGATATGGTCAGATGAGATGAGAAAGGGAGAAGGAAGACAGAGGTAGTGATGATGTGAAAATGAAAAAAAGGGAGTATTGCAGGGAGCCGAGGGAGGGAGGGGGGAGGAAGAGGGAGGGATAGGGAGGAGGGAGGGAAGAGAGGGAGAAGGGAGGAAAGCGTTCTTCGTCAGTCCGCATCCGTTTACAAATGAGTGTGAAGGATTTGCTATGGTTGGCTGTTGACCTCCCTTCCTCCCTTCCCTCCCTCCCTCCCTACCTAATCATTCTCTCTCCTATCCCTCCCTTTCCTCCCTCCCTCCCTACCTAATCATTTTCTCTCCTATCCCTCCCTTTCCTCCCTCCCTCCCTACCTAATCATTTTCTCTCCTATCCCTCCCTTTCCTCCCTCCCTCCCTACCTAATCATTTTCTCTCCTATCCCTCCCTTTCCTCTCTCCCTCCCTACCTACCTCATTTTCTCTCCTTTCCCTCCCTTTCCTCATTCCCTACCTACCTACTTCTCTCTCCCTTCCCTTGGCTTCCTATCTGCCAACCTCCCTTCTCTACCCTCTCTCCCTACCTACCTCATTCTCTCTCTCTTTTCTTCCATTTTCTCCCTTCCCTCCATCCCCAGCATTCTCGCTCCTTTCTCCCTTTTCTTACTTCCTCCCTCTCTCTACCGCCTTCTTATATTTTCCTCTCTCTCTCTCTCTCTCAGATGGGTGTGAGGGATTCGCTATGGTCTCCTGCTGTTCTGCCTTACCTAACTCACTCTCTCACTTCCTTGCCTCCGTACATTCTCTCCCTTTTCCCCCCTCCCCTACGTTCTCTCTCTCTCTCTCTCTCTCTCTCTCTCTCCTCAACATCTCCCTTCTCATCCCTTCCGCCCTCTTTCCTTCATTCCCTCCCCTTCCCCCTCCCCTCTCCCTCTCCCTCCTCCCCTCCCCTCCCCCAGGCCTCACTAAATGACTTGGTTTCCTGTGATAAGTGGGAGCGTGTTGGAGAGAGAGAGAGAGAGAGAGAGAGAGACCAACGACCTCAACCAGCCCTCGGACGCACACCCATAAGGACCACCTCTGATTGGGTTGTCCTCTCGGTAGTTTGGCGCTATGATTACCACCCAGCGTAATAATTAGTTTCCTCTGTTACCGTGGAACATCGTTTATCATGTCACTCTGGCCCTTAATCTCCCGAACACCTCTTCCCAAGCGATTTATTTTACTGATTACACCTTGCTGTCCTCATCTGCGTTACATAAATCATTCTAATATCGC
>NC_136980.1:1747500-1752500 GCF_032717465.1 Coenobita brevimanus | reverse complement strand
TTTCCTCTCTTCTTTCCGTTTCCTCCCTTTCTTCCTTTTCCACCCTTCCTTTTTCCTCCCTTCCTTCCCTTTTCCTCTCTTTCTTACTTTTCCTCCCTCCCTTCCTTTTTCCTCCCTTTCATCCTTTTTCCTCTCATTCTTCCTTTTTCCTCCCTTCCCTTTTCCTCCCCTTTCTTATTTTCTTCCTGTTTGCTTCCCTTCCATTATTCCATTCATTTTCCTTTATTCTCTCTCTCTCTCTCTCTCTCTCTCTCTCTCTCTCTCTCTCTCTCCCTCCTACTCCCACCTTCCCTCCCTCCCTCTTTTTTTCTTCCATCCCTCCTCCCTTTCTTTCCCTCCGTCTCTCCTTCTCATCTTGCTTCCTGTTTCCCTCCTTCTGCATCTCTCCCCCTCCCTTTCCCTCCCTCCCTCCTCTCCTTCCTTCCTCTCTCTCTCACTCACTCACTCACTCTCCTTCCCTCCCTCCTTTCCTTCCCATCTCTCCTTCCTCCTTTTCCTTCCCTTCCTCCCTCCCTCTCCCGCTTTCCCTCTCTCCCACTCACCCAATCTCCTTTCCTTCCCCTCTCTTCTTCCTCACTCTCCTTCCCTCTCTCCTTCTCTCCTTTTCCTGTTCCCCTCCTCCATCCCTCCCTCTCTCTCTCCTCCCTCCCTCCTTCCTTCCTTCTCTCCCTTGTAATTTGTGATGGAGGGAAGTTTTTCGGTCTGTTGGTAAGCCGAGAGAGAGAGAGAGAAATTTGTTTTTTGTTTTTTTTCTTTGTCATCAAGTCGTGTGTGTGTGTCTGTCTGTCTGTCTGTCTGTGTATGTATGTATGTGTATATGTATGATTGTATGTGTGTATGTATGTATGTGTATATGTATGTATGTATGTATGTGTGTGTGTATATATGTATGTGTATATGTGTGTATGTATGTCCTCAATATATTTTTTTTTTTTTACCAGTTATTTCCTATTCACGTATTTTACCATTTTAAGACAGGCTCTTTCAGAATAAATCACTTAACAACCCACGCTACGTACTGTATAATTTTGGAGTATGTGGGCTGCAGTTTCTTGGATTTTGGAAGCCCCCCAGCACTTCTTCGTGACTAGTCTTTACCTTAATTATTGTCTGTTAAATCTACGTGTTTCCTATGCTATGGTGTTTTACTTTATTCTCTCTCTCTCTCTCTCTCTCTCTCTCTCTCTCTCTCTCTCTCTCTCTCTCTCTCTCTCTCTCTCTCTCTCTCTCTCTCTCTCTCTCTCTCTCTCACGTCATTAGAGAGCATCATAGCATATCACCTCAGACCGAATCTATCTATTGCCAGACGCCTTAATCCCGTAAGGGGTAGCCACAAACAAATCGTCTCCATGTCGTCTTGCCCCCCGCCATTGCGCTGCCCTACCCCCAGTTCACCCCCCTCTCTCACCTATACGTCTCCTATCCCTCCATCTCATCCTCGGCCTCCCTCTCCCTCTGCTGGAATATAATAATTACCCCCCTTTTCTGTGACACCGTTTTCTGTTTAACTTACAATATTTTTTTATTTTTTATTTATTTATTTTTTTATTATATTTTATTTTTATTTTTTTAATTTTTTTATTTATATTTATTTATTTTTAATTATTTTATTTTTTATTTATTTATTTGTTTTTTGATTATTATTTTTTATTTTATTTATTATTACTTTTATTATTTTATTTATTATAATTTTTTTCATTTTATTTTGTGGCATGAAATCGGGTGAGTCTCCTTGGTTGTTAGTCAAATCCATCACCCATCTCTTGAGGTAAAGGGACGAAGAAAATGGGAGGTGGAGGGTGAGAAAGGGGATATAGAGGGGGGGAAGAGAGGAGCGGTGAGGGGAAAGGGGAATGGGGAAGGAAGGGGGAAGTGTAGGGTAGGGGTGGAGGAGGGTGGGGGATGGTTGGAGCAGAGGGGAAATGAAGATAAGGTTGAAGAGGGGAGAAGGAGGGGGGAAGTGTAAGGTAGGGGTGGAGAAGGGAGGGGGATGGTTGGGGTAGAGGGGAGAGGAAGGGGGACCGGGAAGAAGGAGAGGGGGTGCAGAGAGGGGAGGTAGAATAGGGAAAGAGTGGGGGGGGAAAGAGAAAGGAGAGGGGGAGCAAAGAGGGGAACTGAGGAGGGGGAGGGAGAAGGGAAGATGAGGAGCAGTACGATGATGATAAGATCCGGATGCAAGGGGAGGGGGGGAATAGAGTGAGGGGAGAGGGGTGGAAGAGGGGAGTAAAGAGGAGGAGGATACAGTTGTGAGAAAAGAGGGGGGAGGGGAGAGGTGAAAAGAGGAAGGTGGGGGATGGGGTAGGGGAGGAGAGGTGGGGGAAGGGGAGAGGGTGAAGAGGAAGGTGGGGGATGGGGAAGGGGAGGAGAGGTGGGGGAAGGGAGAGGGTGAAGAGAGGGGAGGGGGGAATGCAAGACTAGAGCGAGGGAGTAAAGTCGAGGGGGGGGGAAGGAGGCGGAGGACCGGAAGAGGAAGGAAGAGGAGCAAGAGAGAGAGGGAAGAGGTGAGAGGGGGAGGATGGAAAAACGGAACAAGAGGAGGAGGGAGGTTGAGAGGGGAGGGAGAGAGAGGGAGGCAAATAAGGAAGAAGAGGGAGGGGGAGGGAGTGTGGAGAGGGGGAAGGGGGAGGGGTAAAAGAGAGAGAGGGGGAGGGAAGGAGGGGGTCAAAGAAGGAGGAGGGAGGGGGGAAAAGTTGAAGGGGGACAGAGACGGGTGGGGGAGAGAGGAGTATGAAGAGGAGGGGAAAGTGGGATATGGTGGGGAGGGAGGGGAGGGGAGGGGGTCAATGCCGGGGGTGGTGAACTTCTCATCTGATCTAATTAAGTGGATAACGGCCCTGTCTCTGTCTTGGCCCCCTCCAGCACTCTCTCTCTCTCTCTCTCCACACACACACACACACACACACACACACACACACACACACACACACACACACACACACACACACACACACTTTCTCTCTCTCTCTCTCTCTCTCTCTCTCTCTCTCTCTCTCTGCTCAGTATTTATTTTTATTTGTAATTTCTTTATTTCTCACTTTATTTTCTCACTTTTTTCTTGTCATTTTCTTTATCGTGTTTCTTATCCTCCTCCTCTCCCTCCTCCTCCTCCTCCTCCTCCTCCTCCTCCCTTTACTTCTTCCCCCTGTTTCTTCCTTCCTACCTTGAGAGAGAAAGAGAGAGAGAGATTTAACGAGGTGAATCAAACCATTAAAAACTACCACCATCACCACTACCACAACTACCACCATCACTACCATAACTACCACCATCACCACTACCACAGCTACCACCATCACTACCGTAACTACCACCATCACCACCACTACAACCACAACCACAACTTTCACCATCACCACCACTTCCACAACTACCACCACCATCACCACAGCTACCACCGCTACCACCATCAGAACTACTACATCACCATCACTACCACAACTACCACCATCGCCATTACCACAGCTACCACCATTACCACAACTACCACCATCCACATAATCCCTATTCAAACTACCACATTTAACTCATTCGCACTGCCACCATCACCACTACCAGCTGACTCAGAATTGACTCTCTTCTTTCTTGCCTTCACGTGAGAGTCATTCCACCAAGTTGGGTTAAAATCGGATGGAAAGTTTATTTTGTCCACACACACACACACACACACACACACACACAGGTATCAAAATCGCCCGGAGCTACCTTGAATTAAAACGCGTCCTCGGGCTGAAGAACACACACACACACACACACACACACACACACACACACACACACACACACACACACACACACACACACACAATTAGCGGAGGTGCATGCCTGGAGTGGACGTTTATCCCCCTCTCTTCTTCCTCTTCACCCCTCCTCCTCCTCCTCCTCCTCTTCTTCCTCTTCCTCCTCCTCTTCCTCGTTTAGTTCAAGAGTCTCCAAGTACGTCATTAGGTCACGATTTTGAGTACACCCCCCAAAAAAAAAAAAAATATTGCCCCCAGGGTGTTCTCTTGTCTCCTACGATGTTTAGGTGCTCTCTCTCTCTCTCTCTCTCTCTCTCTCTCTCTCTCTCTCTCTCTCTTTCCACTTTCTCTCACACCTCCCCCTTCTCTGTTTCCCCCTCCTCCCCCCCTCTCTCTCCCCCACCACTTGTAATGTACCCCCCTCAGCGCCCCTCTCACTAGCTCTTTATACCCTCTCCTCTCCCCTCTTCACCCCCACTCACCCCCCCTCTCTTTTTCTCTCTAATACCCACTTCTAACCCTCCCCCCTCCACTTACCCCCTCCCCCCTTCTATGATCCTTACTTCCCTCCATACCCACACTCCTCCCCCTTCCACACACACACACACACACACACACACACACAGGTTAACCCCTTTCGCAAACCATCCCAGAGACAGAGAGAGAGAGTTAAAAAATGGAGTAGAAAGCAAAGTTAGAAAAGAAAGACAAAGTGGAGAGAAGGAGAGAGAAAAGTGGAGGGAAGGAGAGACGAAAGTGGAGGGAAGGAGAGGGGAGTGTGGAGGGAAGGAGAGGGGAGAGTGGAGAAGCATAGGTGGAAGAGTGGAGGAAAGAAGGCCTAAGGGAGAGAGAGAGATCAAAGGCTATTTCCTTGCCCTCCACTTTCATTTCCTTCCTTCCTTCCTTCCTTCATTTCCTTCATATTTCATCGTCCTTTTCCTCCTCTTCAATGTCCTCATTTCTTTCATTCTTCTGTCCTCACCGTCTTCCTGTAAGCATTCTTTGTTTATCTCCTCCTCCTCCTCCTCCTCCTCCTCCTCCTCTCCATCATCACCTTCATCATCTTTTCGTTTCTCCTCCTTCTCTTCTTCTCCATCATCATCATCATCTCTGTCCTTATCATCATCACCATCTTTTTCCTTCTTCCTCCTCCTCCTCCTCCTCGTCATTAAGCACCGTAATTAACAAGGGCCTGGGAGTCGTTAAGTAGTTCTCCATTCGTAGTTTATAGTAATCTTCAACATTACATAGAAACATAAACAT
>NC_136980.1:1730000-1742500 GCF_032717465.1 Coenobita brevimanus | reverse complement strand
TCTCCCCTCTCCCCCTACCTTCTCCCCTCTCCCCCTACCTTCTCCCCTCTCCCCCTACCTTCTCCCCTCTCCCCCTACCTTCTCCCCTCTCCCCCAACCTTCTCCCCTCTCCCCCTACCTTCTCCCCTCTCCCCCTACCTTCTCCCCTCTCCCCCTACCTTCTCCCCTCTCCCCCTACCTTCTCCCCTCTCCCCCTACCTTCTCCCCTCTCCCCCTACCTTCTCCCCTCACCCCCTACCTTCTCCCCTCTCCCCCTACCTTCTCCCCTCTCCCCCTACCTTCTCCCCTCTCCCCCTACCTTCTCCCCTCTCCCCCTACCTTCTCCCCTCTCCCCCTACCTTCTCCCCTCTCCCCCTACCTTCTCCCCTCTCCCCACGGCTTAAAACAATCATTTCATGGTCTGCGATTTCAGAAGATGTTTCACCTTTTTCTCCCCTATTTTCTTTCTCCTTTTGTCAGTCTATCTTTTATCTATCTGCGCTATCTATCGGGCTGTCTCTCTATGCCTGTCAGACTGTCTCCTCCATCTGTCTAGCTGTCTCTATGCCTGTCAGACTGTCTCCTCCATCTGTCTAGCTGTCTCTCTATGCCTGTCAGACTGTCTCCTCCATCTATCTAGCTGTCTCTATGCCTGTCAGACTGATTTATCTATCTAGCTGTCTCTTTTATCTATCCGTCTACCTATTTCTCTGATCTTTTTAACTTTACCTCTTATCTATCTGCCCATGTGTGTATTTAATTCACTACAATCTATCTAATTTCTCTATCTATCTATCTGTCTATCTATCCAGGCTGTATATCTATCAACGTCATAGCTGTCTAGTGTTTTTTTAATCGTTTTTTTTTGTTTGTTGTCTGTTTCTTATCTCTCTCCTTCGCCCTACTCCAAGTCATCTTCATCTATCTTTCTATCTATCAGTCTGTCTACTTATCTATTTTTTATCTGTCTGTCTCTCCTTATCGATATTTCTGTTCATCTATCTGTCTGTCTGTCTGTCCATCTATCTATCTATCTATTTGTGTCTATCCGTCTGTCTATCTATCTATCTATCTGTCTTCATGTATAACGCCCTATCTATCTACCTACCAAATAGATTGATCCTCCTCCTCTTCCTCCTCCTCCTCCTCCTCCTTCTCTTCTTCCTCCTTCTCCTCCTCTTCTTCCTCCTTCTCCTCCTCTTCCTCCTCTTCCTCCTCCTCCTCCTCCACTCTTTCCCTCTTCTCCCTCCGACTCCTTATTCTGTTTCCTCCTCCTCCTCCTCCTCCTCCACTCTTTCCCTCTTCTCCCTCCAACTCCTTATTCTATATCCTCCTCCTCCCCCTCCTCCTCCTCCTCCTCCTCCTCCTCCTCCTCCTCCTTTTTAACATAATGGGATTCCTTTTCCGATGTTTTTTTTTTCTTTCATGTTTGATGGATCTCGTGTTTGGAAGCTGGGAGGGCGGGGCTGTGTGTGTTTGTTTTTGTGGGGTGTTTTTTGTGTGTGTGTTTTTGTTTTTATTTTGAGTTTTGTTTTTATGTTAATTTTTTTGAGCTTGTGTTTTTGGCATTGTGTTTAATATTTTTTGTGTTTTTTTTTTAATATTTGTGTTTTATCTTGTGTTTTTATATTTCTGGGAGTGGTGTTTCTCTGCATCTTTTTTTTCCGTGTTTTATTTGTTTTTCTGTTTGGCGCTGCTTTTTCCACATGTTTGGGGGTGTTTGTTTTTTTCCCTTGTTTCTTTGTATTCGTCGTTCGGGTGTTTGTTTCTTTGGGGTGTTTGTGTTTGTTTTTCTATGCTTGTTTTTGGCGTGTTCTTATGTTTGGATTTTGCTCACGTGGGGAGGGGGAGGCTAGCTGTGTGTGTGTGTTTTTTTTTTTAGATATTCTTTCGTGTTTTTTTATGTGCATTGTGTATGTGTGTGTAGTGGTTGTGTGTGTTTTTTTCTTTGTTTTTCTATGCCTAATTGTGTTAAGGTGTTTTACGTGGAGAATGTTTGTGCTTCCTCTTTGTTTGTTTTGTTGCTTTGTTTTGTTTTGTTTGAGGTGTTTTGGTTTGTCTTTCTTAGAGCCTTTAGTGATCATGTCCATGTGCTTCTGTTTGCTTAAAGTGTGTGTGTGTGTGTGTGTGTGTGTGTGTGTGTGTGTGTGTGTGTGTGTGTGTGTGTGGTGTTTGTTTTTCGTTTGGCCGCTGCTCAGATGGGGCGAGGGGCCGGCGGATGTCATATTGCTCTCTCTCTCTCTCTCTCTCTCTCTCTCTCTCTCTACATAGCCAGAAAAAAATACTCGTCCTGAAGGGGTTAAATGAATGTGTAGATGATTTGTGTTTGTTTATTGTGTTTGTTTTATCTATTAAGGCCTGTGTGTGTGTGTGTGTGTGTGTTTGCGTACATGTAGCCTATTATGTTTTTGTTTGTTTCATTTAGGGCCGATTGATGTATGTGTGTTTGTTTTCGTCATTGTTTTTGTTTTATTTGTATTTTTGTCACTGTTAGCGTGTTTTAGTGTGTTTTTATTTGCTTAGAGTGTTTTTATCTGCTTGCTTATTTGGGACGGGGGTTTATACTTGTTTTTTTCTTCGTTTGTTTGTGTGTTTTTTTTCTCAGACTAACAGCCACCGCTATCACCATCACTGTCACCACCACCACCGTTATCACCACCACCACCACCACCACTATCACCATCACTGTCACCACCACCAACGTTATCACCACCACTATCACCACCACCAACGTTATCACCACCACCACCACCACCACTATCACCATCACTGTCACCACCACCAACGTTATCACCACCACCACCACCACCACTATCACCATCACTGTCACCACCACCAACGTTATCACCACCACCACCACCACTATCACCACCACCACTATCACCACCACTGGCCGTAGGAGCAGTTATTAAATTTTCTCTTCCTTCTCGTCTGGAAAGAATTCTGGTCACCCCCTCTCTCTCTCTCTCTCTCTCTCTCTCTCTCTCTCTCTCTCTCTCTCTCTCTCTCTCTCTCTCTCTCTCTCTCTCTCTCTCTCTCTCTCTCTCTCTCTCTCTCTCTCGTGTATAATAGTGTATGTAGGATGATGAATGATGATAGTTTTTCTTTATGTTTCATTATTAGTGATGATGATGATGATGAATTTACTGCATTTAGTACGATTGATGATGATGATGGTGGCGGTGGTGATGGTGATGGTGGAGGTGGTGGTGATAATAATGGTGGTGGAGGTGGTGGTGATGATGGTGGTGGTGCTGGTGGTGGTGATGGTGGTGATGATGATGGTGGTGATAATAATGGTGGTGCTGGTGGTGGTGATGGTGGTGATGATGATGGTGGTGATGGTGGTGATGATGACGAATTGTAATAAAATTTTCATCGCATTTCTCTCCAGTAAGAGAGAGAGAGAGAGAGAGAGAGAGAGAGAGAGAGAGAGAGAGAGAGAGAAGGAGGAGGAGGAGGGAAGGGAAAGAGTGGAAATGGAGATGAAGAGAGAGAGAGGGAAGAAGAAGGAGCAAGAAGGAAGGGAAAGGGTGGAAAAGGAGATGAAGAGAGCGAAATAAAGAGAGAGAGAGAGAGAGAGAGAGAGAGAGAAATATTAACCATGTCGAGCCAACGCATTTCCTGCCAACTCAGTAAGTGGGCATAAGAAACTGCTGAGTGTGCATTTGTTTCTTTAGGCAGGTGTTGTGTGCAGGTGTGAGTGGGTCGGGGACAGGTGTGTGGCCTGGACGGTGGTTTAAAGCGAGAGGGGACAGGTGTGTGTGTGTGTGTGTGTGTGTGTGTGTGTGAGAGAGAGAGAGAGAGAGAGAGAGAGAGAAGCGCCCTTGTCCCCTTTTCTTTATTAGATCAGAAAGTGGAGACTGCCTCCCTCTGTGGCCCTTCTGCTCTCTCTCTCTCTCTCTCTCTCTCTCTCTCTCTCTCTCAATATCTATCTGTCTGTCTATCTATCTGTTTATCTCTATCTATTTATCTGTCTATCTATTTGTCATTGCTTGTTTCTCTCCTTGCAGTTTGTTTTTTAATTTATCTGTATGTTTTGTTTTACTTACATGTGTACGTATGTGTATGTGTATCCCTGTGTCACGTATTTATGTGTATGTGTTAGTTCTTGTGTGTGTTTGTGTGTTTTATTGTACCCTATTCTGTGTGCGTGTGTGTGTGTGTGTGTGTGTGTGTGTAGTATGCTTGTCTCTGTGTAAATGTATATCTATTTCTATTGACCTATGTAAGAGTCTATCTATCTGTGTTTTATCTTTTTATCTATCTTCATCTGTCATTGTATATATCTATCTGTCTATCTACTTTATATCTATTTATCTATATCTTAATCCTTCTGTCGTAGCCTGTATGAAACGTTATTGCTATTTCTTATATATTCCTCTCTCTCTCTCTCTCTCTCTCTCTCTCACACACACACATATATAGATACATACATATATTCACATACATACATACATATATACACATACAGTACATACATATATACTGTACACACACACACACACACACACACACACACACACACACACACACACACACACACACACACACACACACACACACACCTACACACGGTCTGACACCGTTGCTGACAGTCCTCTTCGTCAGCGAAAATGGAGGAGGAAGGAGGAGGGAGGGAAGAGGGGGAGGGGAGGAGGAAGGGAAGAGGGTGAGGGGAGGAGGAAGGGAAGAGGGTGAGGGGAGGCGGGAGGGAAGAGGGGGAGGGGAGGAGGGAGAGAAGAGGAGGAAGAGAGGGGGGAGGGAGAGAATGATTGAAAGGAGGGTGTTTTTTGTGGGAAGGAGAGAGAGAGAGAGAGAGAGAGAGAGAGAATAAAAGGTTTAATAAGCAAGTTCCGTGTGTGTTTGTTTGTGTGTGTGTGTGTGTGTGTGTGTGTGTGTGTGTGTGTGTGTGTGTGTGTGTGTGTGTGTGTGTGTGTGAGAGGGTGAGATTGGGGAAGAGACAGGTGGATAGAGGAGTGGAGGGGAGAGGGTTGCGTGGGGAGGGGGAAGGGGAGAGGAGGAAAGTGGGGAGGGGAGGGGAGGGGAGTGTTTTTGAGTGAGGCTTACCATATAACTGTAGTCAGCTATGTATATCAAATCCTCCCCTCCCCTCCCCTCTCCCTTCCTCCCCACCCTCCCTTTTCGTCTCCCCATTCCTCCCTCTCCCCTCCATTCCCCTCCCCACCTTTTGCGTCTCCGATTCCTTCTCACCCCTTCGCTCTCCCTTTCATTCTTCCCTCTCCTCCCCACCCTCCTCCTCCATCTCCCCACCTCATCTTACCTCCCCTCTCTCCTTGCCTCCTATTCCTCCTCCCCAATTTTTTTCATAAACCTTTTCTACTCTCTCTCTCTCTCTCACACACACACACACACACACACACACACACACACACACACACACACACACACACACACACACACACACACCTTTATACTTGGCTACAGAGGAGAGAAATGAAGACACTACAGGAAAATAGGTTTGAAAATTAAAGGAGTTTTTTTTGTCTATATAAAAACTTGTGAACTAAGCTGTTTGTTTGAATTGGGTTTTGAGAGAGAGAGAAAGAGAGAGAGAATAAATGGTTTTCTGACTAAGCAAGAGGGTGTGTGTGTGTGTGTGTGTGTGTGTGTGTGTGTGTGTGTGTGTGTGTGTGTGTGTGTTTCAAGTAAGTGGTATTTTCTTCGATTATTTCAGGACATTATTATTATTATTATTATTATTATTATTATTATTATTATAGTAGTAGTAGTAGTAGTAGTAGTAGTAGTTTCAAATTGCAGTCAGCCCTGTGGATAGACTTGATACCATTTTCCCAGCGATAGATAGAACTCGATAGATAGATAGACATAGATAGTAGATAGATAAAGATAAGCACAGAATAGATACCGTACGTGAGGGAATATTGATGGATCCATGAGGTAGATAAACTGATAATGGAAGGTAAATAGATAAATGGACAAGGTGTGATAGATATGTACGTGAACTGATAGATAGATGGATGGATAGGTAGATTGATATAGACAGATAGATAGAGGTAGATAAATTCAAGATGCTTGTGTTTGTGTAAAGAAAGGTTCCTTGTGTGAAAGTAAAACACACACACACACACACACACACACACACACACACACACACACACACACACACACACACACACACACACACACACACACACAGCCTTTTTACAGCATGCGGACTCAGCTCTCTCTCTCTCTCTCTCTCTCTCTCTCAACACAGCTTTTCACACACTCCCTCTTTGATGGTGAGGGGAGGGGAGGGGAGGGGAGGGGAGGGGAGGGGGAGGTATTGACAAGCACCATGCTGAGGTTGGCTGTATGGCTGGAGAGAGAGAGAGAGAGAGAGAGGTGACGGGGTAGTTGATGGGGCAAGATGATGATGATGATGATGATGACTAAACTAGAATAGGATAAACACACACACACACACACACAGCTAATTCTCAAGTAGTCACAAGCAATTCCCGCCCCCCCCCTCTCTCTCTCTCTCTCTCTCTCTCTCTCTCTCTCTCTCTCGCCTTATCTCATCCCCTACACCTCTATCTCACTTATCTCCTTCCCTCACCTTTATCACCTGCCCCCCCTCACCTGGCCTCTCATTTACTTCTGTTTACCTGTCCAATCAGTCGACCACCACAAACTGACCCTCTCCCCTACTCCCCCTCCCCTTCCCCCCTCCCCCTCCCCTTCCCCTACCTTCCCCCTACCCTCCCCCCTCCCCCTTACCCTGATAACTGACAGTCTCTGCTAATTCCCCCTCCATCCTTCCTCTTTCTCTCCCATCTACCTCCCCTCCCTCTCCTATCTACCTCTCCCCCCCCTCTCTCTCCCCTCACCCCCACCCATGCTCCCCAACCCTCGCCTCCTACCCACCCCTCTGCTGTTTCCCCTCCCCCCCTTTTCCCCTCTTCAAACAGCTTCCCATTCTCTCTCTCTCTCTCTCTCTCTCTCTCGCGACCTTCTTGCTTACTTCACTCTCCCCCTCCTCACCCTCCCCCCATCTTTCCTCCTTCCCTACTTTCCTCCACTTCCTTGCCTACCCGCTAATCCCCTGGTCTTTCCCCCCTTCCCCCCACCTCGCCATAAACTCCTCCTCCTCCTCCTCCTCCTAGGTGATCGTGGACTTTGAAGGCTCCATGTCATCTGCCTTACCAGTTCATCATATCATCATCATCATCACCATTATTATCATCATCATCATCATCATCATCATCAGTACAGACATCACCTAATTTTGCACGTTAATAAACAACTCTCTCTCTCTCTCTCCCTCTCTCTCTCTCTCTCTCTCTCTCTCTCTCTCTCTCTCTCTCTCTCTCCACTCACACACACACACACACACACACCTGGACGATTGATCACCTGTCGGCCAATAGAGGGATTTTCGTCAGCTCAATTTACCTGTGTCACCTGTCGCCTTATTTACCTGGATAATTAACTCACCTTTTAATTGTTTATTTTGTTAGGTATAATTAGGATTTTTTTTTTTTTAGTTAATTTTTGCTACTTAGAGACGATTTTGAGTTTGTCTGTCTGTCTGTCTGTCTATCTATCTGTGTCTGTCTATCTGTCTATCTATCTGTCTAACTGTCTGTCTGTGTCAGTCTATCTATTAATCTATGTCTATCTGTCTATATTATCTATCTGCATCTCTATTTCTATCTCTAAATCTTTGTCTATCTGTCTGTCTATCAACCTGTCTTTAGCCAGACGCCGTAATCCTGTAAAGGGTAACCACAAACAAATCGCCTCCACGTCGTCCCGTTCTCTACCATTTGGCTGCCATCCCTCCAGCTCACACCCACCCTCACTCATATGCATCTCCATTCCATTCTTCAATCTCATCCTTGGTCTTTCTCTCTCCATTCCATCCTTCTGTCTCATCCTTGGGCTCCCCCTTCTCCTCTCTCTCTCTCTCTCTCACTCCTCTGCACTCTCCTAGTCAGTCTCTCACTCTTCATCCTCTCCACATGGCGAGAAAAAAGCGAAGTTATGTAGTTACATTGATACACAGACGAGTTACATAAATACACAGACCTAGAGCTGTTTGTCAGAGAAGACAGTAACTACGATATCTAATTGTATGAGATGAAGAGAGAGAGAGAGAGAGAGAGAGAGAGAGAGAGGTCTTGAAGAAAATATAGAAATGTTATATGGTAAAATCAGGAAGAAATGATTAACATTATATTATGCAACATGAATTACTATATATATATATATATATATATATATATATATATATATATATATATAGGGGTTTTTATAAGAGAGAGAGAGAGAGAGAGAGAGAGAGAGAGAGAGAGAGAGAGAGAGAATGTGGCTTAGGTGCGAGTTGGGTTTGGGTGAGGGAGTGATATATGAGAGAGGGGGAGGGGAGGGGAGGGAAGGGGGAGGGGGAGGGTAATAGAAGGGAGGTGGAGGAGTATGAGAGTAGGGGATGGGGGAGAGGATGGGGAGGGGGAGGGTAATAGATGGGAGGTGGAGGCAGTATGAGAGTAGGGGATGGGGGAGAGGATGGGGAAGGTGGGAGGGGAGGGGGAAGGGGGGAGGGAGGATGAGGGGGAGGGGGGTAGTGGCAGTTATGGACCCCTCAGGTAGCGGAGAACTGTCTGGAGAATCTTAACAAGCGTGGGTGTGAGGGAGGGAGGGAGGGAGGGAAGGGAGGGGAAGGAAGGAGGGAAGGAAGGCAGGAGAGGAGTGTAGGTGGGAGGGAAGAAGAGTAGGAGGAAGGGAGAAAGGGAAGTAAGAGGGAAGGAGGGTAGGAGGGAGGGAAGGGACGGAAGGTAGGAGAGAAGGAGTGTAGTTGGGAGGGAAGAAGAGTAGGAGGAAGGGAAACCGGAAGGGAGGTAAGAGGGCAGGAGGGTAGGAAAGAGAGAAAGTAAGAGGGGAGGAAGGGAAGTCGGACTGAATCTGTTGAGAGAGAAATATAAATGAAAGCAAAAGCAGTAGCCTATTTCACCTTGCTAGGCTGCTATAGGCTAGATTATTATTATTATTATTATTATTATTATTATTATTATGGTTGTTATTCTTATTATTTTTATTATTATTATTATCATTATTGTTATTATTACTATTATTATTATTATTATTATTGTTATTATTACTAGGTTATTACCATCCTAACCTCCCTCTCCCTGCCTGTTAACGGAGATTTAATTCATTTTGGTGTCACCTGAATTCCCGACAGGTAAGGAGTCTCCCTAACACCTCTTCCTTAGCGATTTATTTTCCCAGACTACCCATTAATATTCCCCTTTTTGTTTCTTATATCTTTTTTGGTATCTTTTTGTATCTTAATCTTTTTTTGTATATATATATATTTTTTAATATCGACACACTGGAATATTTTACCGGAGCTGAATCAGGAATAAATCGGTAAGGAAAAGGTGTTCATAATCTTCCTGTCTGTTAACCTCTCCTCGTCAGTCTTTCCTATTCTTTCCACATCTCCTTCCCTCCTCTTTGCTCCCTTCCTTCCCTCCTCATCCCTCCCATTCTTCCTCTCCTCTCCCTTCCTTGTCTCCTCTTCCCTCCCTTTCTTCATTATTTTCTTCCTACCCTCCTCTTTCCTCCCTTTCTTCTTTTTCTCTCCCTTCTTGCCCACCTCATCTCTCCGTCTTCCTTTCCCCTTCTCTCCCTTCCTTCCCTCTTCCCTCCCTTTCTTCTCTCCCGTCCTTCTCTCTTTCCTCCCTTTCTTCTTCTCTCCCTTCCTTTTCGCTTTCCTCCCTTTCTTCATCTCTCCCATTCTCTCATCCTCTTCCCTCCCTCTCGTCGTCTTCTCTCCCTTCCTGTCCTCCTCTTCCCTCCCTTTCTTCTTCTCCCTGTCCTCTTCTCTCCCTTTCTTCCTCTTCTTTCCCTTCCTGTCCTCTTCTTCCCTCCCTTTCTTCCTCTTCTCTCCCTTCCCTCAATCTTCCTCGCTCCCTTTCTTCCTCTTCTTTCCCTTCCTGTCCTCCTCTTCCCTCCCTTTCTTCCTCTTCTCTCCATTCCTTCCCTCTTCCCTCCCTTTCTTCCTCTTCTCTCCATTCCTTCCTTCTTCCCTCCTTTTCTTCGTCTTCTCTCCATTCCTTCTCTCTTCCCTCCCTTTCTTCGTCTTCTCTCCCTTCCTGTCCTCCTCTTCCCTTCCTTACTTCTCCCTGTCCTCTTCTCTCCCTTTCTTCCTCTTGTCTCCCTTCCCTCAATCTCCCTCCCCCCTCCCTTTCTCCTCAAACTTAACGTGAGAGAACAAGAGTGGTCAGAGCTGAGCCGATGGGGGGAGGGGGAGGGGGTGATTGTGACGATGGTAGGGGGAGGGAAGGGGAGGGGGAGGGGGAGGGGTTTAGGTAGGAGAAATTGAGAGCTCACCCCACCTCCACCCACCCCCATCTCACCTTTTATGTCCCCCTCCCTTCCCCCCCTCCCCCTCCCCCCACCCTCTCATTTTACCTGTGGCCTAAGGTTTTGCGGTAAACGGGTGACGGTTAATGGTTGTGGAGGGGGAGGGGGAAGGGGGGGAGGGGATGGGGGATTGGGGGGGAGGGTTGATAATAAACATGTTGGGGTGAGAGGTGGGGGTGAGGCAAGCGGAGGGGGTGTAAGCAAGGGGAAAGAGAGGGGGTGAAAGGAGGGGAAAGAGAGGGGATGTCAGGAGGGGGAAAGAGAGGGGATGTCAGGAGGGGAAAGAGAGGGGGTGTAAGGAGGGGAAAGAGAGGGGATGGGGGTGACAGATAATGTGTGTATAAGGATATGGGAATAGGGATGAGGGGGATGTGTTTGTGGGGGAGATGAGTGGAGATGATGTGAACTGGGATGGAAATGAGTTGGGAGGTGAGTAGAGGTGAAATTCCTATACATATCCCTGCTAATATCGCCACACCACCCCTTACCGAGACAGCCCTATAGTGTGTGTATTCAGTATGGACGGTGGGTATTGGTGCAGATTTTGCGATATGGAGAAGGACTGTTAGAAAATGGATTATAGGCGTGTGCCCTGAGTCGACCAATAGATAGATAGATAGATAAATAGGTAATGAGATACAGACAAATAGATAGATAGACAGATAGATAAATAGAGGGATGGATAGATAGAGACAAATAGGTAGATAGAAAAAAATAGATAGATTGATAGATAGATAGATAAAAAATTCAGCCCTCCTGTTGTTGTTTTTCTTTATATTTATGTTCCTCCTTTCCAATCCCTTCCCCCTCCCCCTTCCCCTCCCCCTCCCCTCCCCCCAGCTTATCTCCGTATTATTCGTAACGTCACAAAGTTAGCGACTGATCCCCGGCTTAAATAAGGAATCAGCTGACCTACTCTCTCTCTCTCTCTCTCTCTCTCTCTCTCACACACACACACACACACACACACACACACACACACACACACACACACGCACACACACACACCTAGGTCATTTGAGGTCAGCGGATTAACACCTGGGAATTAAGAGGTCACGTGAAATTCGTAAACAAGTAAACAAAAGTACGGAAATAAACAACAAACAAACAAACACAAGTAAATACATAAACAAAGGCAAAGACACACAAGAAAACAAGCAGACAAAAATAAACAAAAACAAAATCAAGTAGAAAAATATTATACCAGAGAGATGCGGGAACTTCAGGGCCTTCCTATGGCACCTCGTTCCTAAAATCCTTGGTGAATGACTGACGGACGGGGCCGCTCCTTGAGATGCTCCCACATCCAAGGTAGGAGCAAAGCGAGCAGGTCACCAGGTCAGTCAGGCCGTAGGAGGTCGTGTCAGGTCGCAGGGGGTCATGTCAGGTCGTAGGAGGTCATGTCAGGTCGTAGGAGGTCGTGTCAGGTCGTAGGAGGTCGTGTCAGGTCAGGTCAGATCGTAGGAGGTCGTGTCAGGTCGCAGAAGGTCGTGTCAAGTCGCAGAAGGTCGTGTCAGATCGTAGGAGGTCGTGTCAGGTCATCCACGTCAGAGGTCATATAAAATTTGATCTATCGTCCAGGTCAGAGGTCATATAATAAAAATTTGATCTATCGTCCAGGTCAGAGGTCATATAAAAATTTGGTGTATCGAAATCGAGGTCACAGAAAAGGGCACACAGGCTTGTTAGGGTAGTTGACATCAGACAGGTCACACAAGAGGTCAGGGGTCAAAGGTCATGGTAAAGAAAAATGGAGGCTTGGCTCTTTCCTCCTCCTCTACCTTAACAGCATATACCTTTGTGTCTTGTTTGTTGGGGAGAAGCGGGGAGGGGAAAAATGTGGGGAGATTAGATTAGGGAGGGGAGAGAAAGAAGGAGGGAGGGAGGGAGGGAGAGTGGATAGAGAGAGGGAAGGAAGGAGGGGGGAATGTGGGGAGATTAGATTTGGGAGGGGAGAGGAAGGGGATGGAGAAGGGAGAGTGGATAGAGAGAGGGAAGGAAGGAGGGGGGAATGTGGGGAGATTAGATTTGGGAGGGGATGGAGAAGGGAGGGAAGGAGGGAGAGTGAATAGAGAGAAGGAAGGAAGGAAAGGGGAGCTGTAGGAGGGAGGGAGGGGGAGTGG
>NC_136980.1:1700000-1725000 GCF_032717465.1 Coenobita brevimanus | reverse complement strand
ACACACACACACACACACACACACACACACACACACACACAGCTGGATAATATATGGACACACACACACACACACACACACACACAGCTTGATACGACTCTTAGATTTTTATGAAAACACACACACACACACAAACACACACACACACACACACACACACACACAGCTGGATACGACTCTTAGAAAGTTATGAAAGCACACACACACACACACACACACACACACACACACACACACACACACACACACACACACACACACACACACACACAGTTAACAGAACTTGACAAAGGGGCGCTGACCACTTAAGGAGGGGGAGGGGGGTGGGGGGGTCTGGCCTCCTGGGGGTGTTTGTAAACTGGACATTGGGGGAAGGGGGGTGGGGGGAGAGGGGAGGTGATGGTGGTGGGAGAGGGGGAGTTGAGAGGGGGGTGGGGGAGGTAAGGACGAAGGAGAGGGGCTCGAAGAAGACTAAGGTGAAATATAAGACAAGGTATCTCTTAGCTTGTGTGTGTGTGTGTGTGTGTGTGTCTGTGTGTCTGTGTGTGTGTGTGTGTGTCTGTGTGTGTGTGTAATATTAACAGGTTTGCTCCGCTTTGAACCCAACTCTTTTTCAAGGCATTTCGGATCGTCCCTGAGGTTGAACTTATTATTTTTTTTAAACAATAGTTCAAATCTATCTATGTATCTATCTGTATGTCTATCTATCTATCTGTTTGTGTGTATATATCCATCTATCCATCTATCTGTGGAAATTAATTAACCGTGAGGCTAAGGAGTAGGAGGTTTAGGGAGGGGGAGTAGGGGATAGGGAAGCGGGGGGGGAAGGACAGGTGAGGGATAAGGTAATAAGTCAGGTGACCACGCAGAACACCTGGGGAGAGGGTCACACACACACACACACACACACACACACACACACACACACACACACACACACACACACACACACATTTTTCATACTCTGTCGAAACTAGTAAATCCTAATCGAGATCTTACTGATGTGTGTGTGTGTGTGTGTGTGTGTGTGTGTGTGTGTGTGTGTGTTTGTGTGTGTGCTGTGTTTTGTAGTCCCATAATTGTTTATTTGTGTGAACAGGGGGGAAATAATTGCATCACTGATTATGCTGTTTTGTTACCAGCTTCTTTCACTACATAAAAAAACAAACACAAACAAAAACACACACTCCATGTAATCCATGAGTAGCGTGAATTATCGGGACAATAAATGAGTTATTCTGTGTACCGATAATCCTTGAATGATAAATACAGGTGATAAATAACATCCACCTGAATCACCTGCTTATAAATGAGAGACGTAATTTGGTGGGGGTGATAAATGAGATGGATCCGCCCTCTTTATTACTGTTTATTTTTATTATTTATTAGAGGCTGGGTTGGTGCGTAATGCCTACACACACACACACACACACACACACACACACACACACACACACACACACACACACACACACACACACACAGATCACGTCCACCTACGTAACAATAGGATGACTGTCTGTCTGTCTGTCTGTCTCTCTCTCTCTCTCTCTCTCTCTCTCTCTCTCTCTCTCTCTCAAATGACGTAATCCCCTCCAAACGAGGTCATTCCACCCTAACAACTGCAGCCTCGTTCGTCCTGTTTTCTTTGGGATTTATTGGGATTTTCTTGGGGATTTATTGAGAGAGAGAGAGAGGGGGGGGTTGGGAGTGATTAGTGTATATTTAAGGGCTTGTGGGAATTTTGTTGAGGATTTACTGGGATTTTCCTGGGGATTTATTGGGATTTTCTTTGGGGATTTATTGGGATTTTCTTTGGGGATTTATTGGGATTTTCTTTGGGGATTTATTGGGATTTTCTTTGGGGATTTATTGGGATTTTCTTTGGGGATTTATTGGGATTTTCTTTGGGGATTTATTGGGATTTTCTTTGGGGATTTATTGGGATTTTCTTTGGGGATTTATTGGGATTTTCTTTGGGGATTTATTGGGATTTTCTTTGGGGATTTGTTGGGATTTTCTTTGGGGATTTGTTGGGATTTTCTTTAGGATTTGTTGGGATTTTCTTTAGGATTTGTTGGGATTTTCTTTAGGATTTGTTGGGATTTTCTTTGGGGATTTGTTGGGATTTTCTTTGGGGATTTGTTGGGATTTTCTTTGGGGATTTATTGGGATTTTCTTTGGGGATTTGTTGGGATTTTCTTGGGAATTTGTTGGGATTTTCTTTGGGGATTTGTTGGGATTTTCTTGGGAATTTGTTGGAATTTTCTTGGAGATTTATTGGGGATTTATTGGGATTTTCATGGGGTTTATTGAGATTTTCTTGGGGATTTATTGGGATTTTCTTTGGGTTTATTGAGATTTTCTTGGGGATTTATTGGGATTTTCTTGGGGATTTATTTGGAATTTCTTGAGGATTTATTGGGATTTTCTGGGGGATTATGATTTTTTTGGGGGGATACTTGATTTTGGAGAGAGAAAAATAAACATCGGAAGTCTTGGCCAAGTTAAGACGGACGGACTATAGGCTGTGTGGTCTTGCAAGTCTCCCTTAACACTAATTCCTTAGCGATTTATTTTTAGAGATGACTGGTCGGTATCAGTTTGTGTATTATATATGACAAGTATGGTGATGGGGAAGTGGGTAGTAAGGAGTCACAAGCAAAATAAATCGCTTAGGAGGAGGTGTTAGGGAGCTTCCTGTTAATTACCCTCATTATCGGTGTCATTAAGCTCCCTATGGTCATTAGCCTTCAGCAGTTCCTTATTGCCCTCTTCCCCTTCCATCTTACCATCGTTATCTTCATAAAGCCTCGTGGGAGAGAGAGAGAGAGAGAGAGAGAGAGAGAGAGAGAGAGAGGGGGGGGAGGATTGAAGTGAGGTGAAGGAGAGAAAGGAGGAGTAGAAAGTAGAGAGAGAGAGAGAGAGAGGAGTAGAGGGAAAGAGAGGGGAGGTGAGAAGGAAGGTAAGAGGAGATAGCAGGTGCAAGGAGAGGGGAGGTGAGGGAAAATGTGCTGAGGAGTAGAGAGGGGAGATATGAGGAAGGGAAAGGAGGGGTGGTGAGGGGTAGAGAGAGGGGTTGAAGGAAAGATTGAGGAGGTAAGGGGAAGAGGGGAGGGGAGGAGAAGGGTGGTGAGGGGAGGGGGAAGAGAGGGGAGGCGCGAGGAGAAGAGAAGGAACGTGAAAGAGGAAGAGGGGAGGTGAGAGGAAGAGAAGGAACGTGAATGGGGAAGAGGGGAGATGAGATGGTAAGAGAGGGGAGGTGAGGGAAAGGTGGGGAGGTGAGGGGAAGAGAGGGGAAATGAGAAGAAGCGAGGGGAGGGGAGGGGAGCTACTTGTGCCAGTGTTAGTTCGGATGGTGTCCCCCAAACAATGACCTGATGGCATTACTCCTATCACCTCGCTCCAGCCGGGGTGAGAGAGAGAGAGGGAGAGAGAGAGAGAGATGGGGAGAGGAGCAGGGGATGAAGGTAGATGGAGAGGAAGATGGGTGAAAGTAGATAGATATTTAGAGAGAGAGAGAGAGAGAGAGAGAGGATCATTACCACCACCACCGTCATTATCGTCATCATTATCACCGTCATCATCTTTGGTGGCAGAGTGTTGGCAGAGATGATGTAGGGTTGGCTCAGTGTTGGCAAGGTGGGGGAGATTGGGTGGAAGTGATTGTGGTAGTGGTGGTAATGGTGGAAGAGACTGGGTGGAAGTGATTGTGGTGATGGTGGTAGGGGTGGTGGTGGTAATGGTGGAAGAGATTGGGTGGTGGTGATGGTGGTAGCGATTGTGGTGGTGGTGGTAGTGATTGTGGTGATGGTAGTTGTGATTGTGGTGATGGTGGTTGTGATTGTGGTGATGGTGGTAGTGATTGTGGTGATGGTGGTAATGATTGTGGTGATGATGGTATTGATTGTGGTGATGGTGGTAGTGATTGTGGTGATGGTGGTAGTGATTGTGGTGATGATGGTAGTGATTGTGATGGTGATGGTGGTAGTGATTGTGGTGGTGGTAGTGATTGTGATGATGGTGGTAATGGTGGAAGAGACTGTGTGGTAGTGATTGTGATGGTGATGGTGGTAGTGATTGTGGTGGTGATGGTGGTATTGATTGTGGTAGTGGTGTCAGCGCCTGAGGGAGCGGACTGACCACAGGCGGTTGCTACTGTTGGAAGGATGGCAGATTAGGATAGTGGTGGCAGTGTGTTGGCAGGCCTGGAAGTGTGTTGGAAGGCTGTTGGCAGACTGTTGGCACGGGGTTAGAAAATTGATAGCAGTGTGTACAGTTTGTTGAAGGGGTGGTGGCAGAGAGTTGGAATGTTGATGGTAGTATACAGGCAGTATGTTGGCATTGTGTTGGCAGTACGTTGGCATTGTGTTGACAGTATGTTGGCAGTGTGTTGGCATTGTGTTGACAGTACGTTGGCAGTGTGTTGGCAGTACGTTGCCAGTGTGTTGGCATTGTGTTGACAGTGTGTTGGTAGTACGTTGGCAGTACGTTGGTAGGCTGGTGGCAGTGTGGGACAATTGAGGGCTGTGATAGTGGTGATAAAGCTTGCTAGAAGATTGATGGTATTGTGGTGTTGGCAGTGTGTTGGCAGGATGGTGGCAGTGTGGTGGGTGGCAGAATGTTAGAGAAATTAATGCAGTGTGTTGGTAGGCTGTTGGCAGTGCGGTGGCAGTTATAAAATTGATGATAGTAAGTTTGTCAGGCTGGTAGCAGTGTTGGCAGTTATAAAAATGATGATAGTGTGTAGTGTGTTGGCAATGTAGGCAGTGTGTTGGCAGTGTTATGAAATTTCTGGTAGTATGTAGTGAGTGTGTTGGCAGGGTGTTGGAAGAGTAGGCAGTGTTATTAAATTGCTGGTAGTATGTAGTGAGTGTTGGCAGGGTGTTGGCAATGTGGTGGCAGTGCGGCAGGCTGGGGGCACCTCTGATTGCACCATTCATACCTGCAAAGCCGATTTGTAGCCTGAGGGAGGCAGGGAAATGGAGAGATGGAGGGAATTACACTGGAGGAAAGGAGGGAAGAGAGAGAGAGAGAGAGAGAGAGAGAGAGAGAGAGAGGTGAGGAATAAGGAAAAGAGAGGACAGGAAGAGAGGAGGAGAGGGAGAGGGAATTACAGTGGGGAAAAAAGGGGAGAGGGAAGAGGAGAGAGGGAGAGAAAGAGAGGAGGAGGGGAGAGAGACAGGAGGGAGGGGAGGGAGAGAAAGAGAAGGGGGAAGGGAGAGGAAGAGAAAGAGGGGAGAGGGAGGAGTAGAAAGTGGAGAGAAAGAGAGGAGGAGGACAGAGGGAGGGAAAGTAAGGAGTAGGAGTAATGGAGGGAAGGAGAGAAGAGGGAGAAAGGGAAGAGGAAAGAGGAGGAATGCAAGAGGAGTGAAAGGAACGAGGAAGAGAGAGAAGGAAAGGAAGAAGTGGAGAGAGAGAGAGAGAGAGAGAGAGAGAATTCTATAGAGAGCGGAAGGAGGGAAATGTCCAAATGCACATCCCGGAGAGAGAGAGAGAGAGAGAGAGAGAGGATTGAGGGAAGGGAGGACTAGAGGAAGAGATGGAGGAGGAAGGGAAGGGAATGAGATAGAAGGAGGGAAGGAAATTCATCACTCCTACCACATCCTCTCTCTCTCTCTCTCTCTCTCCCCTTTCCTCTCTCTCCCCTCTCTCTAAAATCCCTTTCTTTCTCTCCTCTCTCCCGTAAGTCCCTCCCCATCTCATTTCCTCCTCCCTCTCTTCCCCTCTCCCCTCCCTCTCTTCCCCTCTCCCCCACCACACTTCTCCTTATCCATTCTCAAGTCTCTCCATCTCATTTCTTCCTCCCTCTCCCCTCCCCTCCCCTCCCCCTTCCCCTCCCCTTCCCCTCCCCCTCCATTCAGAGAGTAATCAGATCCCCTTCCTTGATGAGACAGCTTGATTGGGGTGGGGGAGGGGAAGGGGGGAAGGTGGGAGGGGAAGGGGGAGGGGAAGAGAAAGAACCAAAGGGGAGAAAAGTGTTGAGGGGGAGGGGACGGGAAAAAGGGAGAGGGGAAAGGGGAGGGGAAGAGAAAGAACTAATGAGAGGATGAAGGGAAGGGAAGGGAAAAAGGAATGGGGAGGGGGAGAGGGCAGAGGGAAGGGGAGGAGAAGGGGGAGGGAGGGGAAAAAGGAAGGGAGGTAGGAGGGAGGGAAATGAACTTAGAAAAAGGCCTCCCTCCCCCACCTTCCTCCCCAGCTTCCTCCCTCCCTACCTTCCCCCCAGCTTCCTCCCCCACCTTCCTTCCCCCCGCCTTCCTCCCCCACCTTCCTTCCCCCCGCCTTCCTCCCCCCACCTTCCTTCCCCCTTTCTTGTCTCTAAAAAGTATATGACAAGGGGAAGGGGAAGAGGGGAGGGGGAAGCTGGAAAGGGAAGAGGGGATGGGTGGAAAGTGGGAGAAGAGGAGTGGGAGGGGAGGGTGGAAGATGGGAGGGGATGAGGGAAGTGTGGGGGGGAAGGTGGGGAGGAGAAACAGGAAGCACAGACACATCACCCCCTCATCTTCTCCCCTACCTCATCTCCCCTTACTTTCTCCCACCCCTACAAAATACGATAGGGGGGAGGGGGAAGAAAGTGGAAGGGGGAAAGAAGGGGGAGGGGAGGGGAAAGAAGGGGGAGGGGAAGAGGGAAAGAAGGAAGAAGGGGGAGGGGAAGGGGGAAAGTAGGGGAGGGGAAGGAGGGAAAGAAGGGAGAAGAGGGAGGGGAAGGAGGGAAAGAAGGGAGAAGATGAAGGGGAAGAGTGGAAAGAAATGAGAAGGAGGAGGGGAAGGGGAAAGGAGGGGAAGGGGAGGGGAAAGAAGGGGGAGGGGAAGGGGGAAAGTAGGGGAGGGGAAGGAGGGAAAGAAGGGAGAAGAGGGAGGGGAAGGAGGGAAAGAAGGGAGAAGGGGGAGGGGAAGGAGGGAAAGAAGGGAGAAGGGGGAAGAAGGGAGAAAGGGGGAGGGGAGGTTGAATAACTGTCAGATCAAGGACGCGTTATTATTATTATTATTATTATTATTATTATTATTATTATTATTTGCTTTATTCTTTTTATCCCCGGCAGTTTTAAAATTACAAATGTTTTAGAATATTTAAGAAGTTAATATTAAGGCCGTCTCATAATATAGATACCATAGTCTTAACCCATCTTATAATAGTGTTAATAGGAGCAGTAGGTTTGTTGATTATGTGGTTACTCTCTCTCTCTCTCTCTCTCTCCTAATTTCCTGTTTTCTCTCCCTTCCTTTTTCTCTTCTTTGCCTCCCCCTGCTTTCCTCCTTCCCCCTCCCTCACTTCCCTTCCTTTTGTTCCTTCTTTCTCCCTGCCTGTCTCTCCGCTCTTCTCCTCTCCTCTTATTTCTTCTCTCTGTTCTCCTCTTCCATTCCTCTTCTCTCTCCCTCTTCATCCTGTCACCTTCCTTCTCCTCCACTCCCTTCCCATTCCTTCCATACTGCACTGTTCCCTTCCTTCTCTTCCCTTGCATTCCCTTCCCTTCCCATTCCCTTCCCTTCCCATTCCTTCCCTTCCCTTCCCTTCCCTTCCCTTGCATTCCCTTCCCTTCCCTTCCCTTGCATTCCCTTCCCTTCCCATCCCTTCCTTTACTCCCACTATGCACCTCCCTTCTCCGTATCCCATCCCCTTTCCCTGCCTCTTTCACTTTTGACCCTCATCCCTCCTCATCCCTCTCCCTCCTCCCCTCCCCTCCCCTCCCCTCCCCTCCCCTCCCCTCCCCTCCCCTCCCCTCCCCCAACATCAAAAATAATAACCCAAACCAAAACAATGCCAGCTTGGAAAAATCCTGCTGTCATATTTTTATTTGTTTGCGTTGGTGCTGTTTTACTCTCTCTCTCTCTCTCTCTCTCTCTCTCTCTCTCTCTCTCTCTCTCTCTCATTTGTTTGCTTTTGTCCTGTTACATTCATTCATTCTCTCTCTCTCTCTCTCTCTCTCTCTCTCTCTCTCTCTCTCTCTCCATTCGTCGCTCCGCAATTAACGCTTGAGGTAAATACGGAATTGAAGGTAATGAGGAGGGGAGGGGAGGGGAGGGGAGGGGAGGAGAAGAGAGACAAGGGGGAGGAGGAAAACAAGAGAAGTGTGGGGTGAGGAGAAAGGAACTGGAGAGAGAGAGAGAGAGAGAGAGAGAGAGAGGAATGGCTGAGAATAGAGTGTGGTGGACATGGAAGGGGTGAGGGAGGTGGGGGGGCTGGTGAGAGAGAGAGAGAGAGAATATGATATGGCGGCGTGTGTGTGTTTGTGTGTAATATATACTGTGTGTAAATTAAGCAGTGTGTGTACGGATATGTGTATGATTGTGTGTGTATATGAGAGAGAGAGAGAGAGAGAGAGAGAGGGTGGAAAGGACATATAAGAGAGGAGAGAGAGAGAGGACAGAGAGGGTGGAAAGAGCATATAAAAGAGAGAGAGAGAGAGAGAGAACGAAGGTGGAGGAAAAGATTAATAAAAAAGAGAGGAGGGAACAGGGGAGAAGAGAAAGAAAAGAGAAGGGAGGGGAGAGAGAGAGAGAGAACGCGGATGATAAAGAGAAGGGTGGGGAGAGGGGAGAGAGTGACACAGATGGCTCACAGTGCCACTATACAGTCTCCCAACATGGATAATTTGATCTCCCCTCTCCCCTCTCTTCATCATTTCCCCTCCCCTCCCCTCCCCTCCCTCCCTCTCCCTCTCATCCCCTGCTCTCCATCCCCTCTCCACCTTCCCCCTGTCGTTCATCAACCCCTCACCCATTTCCTTCCCTCTTCTCCCCCCTCTTCCCTCCCTCTCTTTCTTCTCCCCACACCTTCTCCCTCTTTTCCTTCCCTTCTCCCCTCCCCCACTATCTCTCATCCTGCTTTCCTGTCTATCTATCTGTTTATCTATATAGGTAAATAGATATAGATGAATAGATTAATTATGTATACATATGTGTGTATATATTTATGTATATTTGTATGAACGTGTTATACCGAGAGAGAGAGAGAGAGAGAGAGAGAGAGAGAGAGAGGGAGGAAGGGGAGATAGATTTAATTTTCGTAGACAGTGAAGGATGATCAAGAGAAAACGAAGAGGGGAGAGGAAGGGAGGGAAGGAGAGAGAGAGAGAGAGAGGAGAATTTGTGAAAAGGAAGAAAAAGGAATGAGTAAAGGAAAAAGAAAGTGTAAGAAAGACCAAAAATAAGAGCGGGATCACAGTAAAATGAGAGAGAGAGAGAGAGAGAGAGAGAGAGAGATTTCGGGTAGCTTTCTTGTGCTCACTTTCCGCCCAGTTGACTTTCTCTCTCTCTCTCTCGTACATTTTCTTAGTCTAATAATAATAATAAATACAAAAACATGATTCCAAAACTACTTTCTTCCCATCCCATAAAATTTCCTTCATGTTTTTCTCAGTTTCGTATTGCGCTGCTCCTCACCTTTTTCCTGCACGGCTGAGTTCTTTGGCGCCTCTGACTAGCTTATATATATTACTACTATTTGTAACGTGCGTCTGGTTCTGTGGGGAGTGTAAAGTGTGTGTGTGTGTGTGTGTGGTTTGTGTGTCTGTGTAATTCTAAGTAATTTTTCTTTTTTCTTTGCAGTTCCGTCAGCGACTTTGAATGGCCCGGCATCCTTCCTGTTTTAAAGGTATGTTGAGTGAGCTTTGTTATCATTATTATTATTATTATTATTATTATTATTATTATTATTATTTTCACTGCATCAAGTTATTCATCTTTAAGTGTGTGTGCGTGTGTGTGTGTGTGTGTATCTGTGCGTTCCACCCTTCCCTCCCTGCCTACCTACCTACCTACCTGCCTGCCTACCTACCTACCTACCTCCCAGTCTGGCTTCCTATCCATCCATTTCCCTCCCCCCCCTTTTTTTTTTCTCTCTCTCCTCCCTTCCTCTCTCCCTGCCTCCACTTCTTCCATTTTACTCTCGCTTGCTGTCTTTTCTCCCTTGTCTCTCCCTTCCTTCCTTCCTTCCTTCCTTCCTTCTTCCTTCATATCATCCTCCATCCTTCAGCTGAACCGTTGTTGTCACCCCCTCTCTGTCTGTCTGTCTGTCTCTCATTCTGTTTCTCTTCCTCCCTCCCTCCATTCTTTCCTCCCCCTTTCTCTCCCTCCCTCCTTTTCCCCCCACTCTCCCTCTTTTCTTCTTCCTCCCCCATCCTACTTCCTTCTCTCCCATTCCTTCCCTCCTTCCCCCCTCCCTCCTTCCCTCAATCCCTCTTTTTCCCCCCTCCTTCCTCCCTCTTTTCCCCTCCCCCCTCCCCCACCGTCCCTCGTCTTCCCCCATCCTCCTTCCCTCCCTCTCTCCCTCCCATTCCTTCCCTCCCTCCCTCCTCCTTCCTCCCCCTTTCTCCTTCCCTCCCTCCCTCCTTCTTTTCCCCCTCTCTCCTTCCCTCAGTCCCTCTTTCCCCCCCCACTCTCCCTCTTTGCTTCTTCCTCCCCCTTCCTCCTTCCCTCTCTCCCTCCCATTCCTTCCCTCCCTTCCTCCTTCCCTCCCTCCTTTTCCTCCCTCTCTCCCTCCCTCAACAAATTAAGCCACAGGCAAGCGTGTGTCTTAATAAACAGGAATTTTGCCTATATTAACAAGCCTGGGGGAGGGAGGGAGGGAGGGAGGGAAAAGGGGGAGGGAGGGAGGGAGGGAAAAGGGGGAGGGAGGGAGGGAGGGAGGGAGAGAAAAGGGGGAGGAAGGGAAGGATGGAGGGAAAAGAGGGAGAGATGGAGGAAAGGAGGTAAGAGGAGGCAGAGGGGAGTGATCGTAGAGAGAGACAGGGGGAGGAAGGAAGGTGAGAGGGAGGGAAAGGGAGAGACGAAAGGAAGAGTGGTGGGGTTGGAGGAAGAGAGAGAGAGAGAGAGATACTACGTTTTTCCTGCTCCCGTTTGTTTGTTTTTTTACCGTATTCTCTCTCTCTCTCTCTCTCTCTCTCTCTCTCTCTCTCATTTCCTTCTTTCATCTTCCCTCTCCTCTCCCTAAATCCTTTAACTCCCTCTCTCTCATCTCCCCTTTCCCTCATCCTCTCTCCCCTCTTTTCTCCCCTCCTGACCCTCCCCTCACCCTTCATATTTACCTTTTTTTCCTTCTCCCCTCTCTCCCTTCCCCTCTCATATCCTCCTCTCCCCTCTCTTCTCCCCTCTCCCCTTCCAATTTGGCTCCCCTCTCCTGATGTGTATGTTTGTGTGCATAACTCAGATTTTATGTGTACAGTGAGTGTATGTAAATTATTTGTGTGTGTGTGTGTGTATTCTGCGTCTATGTACGTTTTTGTTGAAAATCACGTGTGTATGAAAGTAGGTTTGTTTATGTAAGCGTGTGCACCTATTTGTTTATGTATGTTAAACTGTGTGCACCTGTTCCAGTGTGTGCGTTTGTGTGTGCCAACCTGTACTGATATGTTTACGTATTGTGTGTGTGTGTGTGTGTGTGTGTGTGTGGATGTGTATGTCTAGTTTTTTTTATTTGCATATAATTGTTCTACCTCGGGCCTCGTCGTCTCTCTCTCTCTCTCTCTCTCTCTCTCACACACACACACACACACACACACACACACACACACACACACACACACACACACACACACACAGAGGGTTAGGAAGTGGTGTGAAAGATTTGGTGAAGAAAGCCATAAGAAACTCCCTGTTCCTCCCCTTTCCCCTCCCCTCCCTTCCCCCTCCCCAACCCTTCCACCTCACCTCCCTCTTCACTCCCCCTTTTTAACACCTGGTTGCCTCCTTTCACTCCCCCCTCCCTCTTCCCTCTCTCTCTTTTCTCCCCCTTCTCCCCCCTCTCCCTCCTCGACCATTCATCACCCCACTCACTACCTCCTATCACAACACTTTCAGCAGTCCTCTCTCTCTGTCTGTCTGTCTGTCTGTCTGTCTGTCTGTCTCTCTCTCTCTCTCTCTCTCTCTCTCTCTCTCTCTCACCAGTCCTCCTCTCCCCTGTCACCCCACTCATCCCTTTCACTTTCCCTCCCTCCACATCCACTCACCCTCTCTCCTTCTCACTCCCCTCTCACCCTCTCCTCTCTCCCCTCTCATTCCCCTCTCACCCTCTTTTATATCCCCTCACTCCCCTCTCACCCTCTTCTCCCTCCCCACTTACTTCCCTCTCACTCTCCTCTCACCCTCTTCTCTCTCCTCTCTCACCCCCTGGCTTTCCCCTCTCACCCCCTTGCCTCTCCCCTCTCACTCCTTCACTTCTTCTTTCTCCCCTCTCACTAATATCTTCCCCCTCCCCTTCCTCTCGCCTTCTCACCTCTCCCCTCTTACCCCACTCCCCTCACTCCCCTCTCCCCTCATCCCTCTCTCTCACTTCTCCCCTCCCGTCTTCCCTCCCCACTCACTCCCATCTCACCCTCTCCCCTCTCATCCCTCTCCCTTCTCATTCCTCTCCCCTCTCACTCCCCTCTCCCCACCTCTCACTCGCCACTCAGTCTCCAATCCATTGCCATCAATCCCAGAATCACACCTTTCATTGCTGCGTGTGAGTGAGCGAAAGTGAGAGAGAGAGAGAGAGAGAGAGAGAGAGAGAGAGAGAGAGAGAGAGAGAGAGAGAATGATGTGCAGCGAGAAAGAATACTTACAGACGCTAGATTGGGAGAGAGAGAGAGAGAGAGAGAGAGAGAGAGAGAGAGAGAGAGAGAGAGAGAGAGAGAGAGAGAGAGAGAGAGAGAATGATGTGCAGCGAGAAAGAATACTTACAGACGCTAGATTAGGAGGGAGAGAGAGAGAGAGAGAGAGAGAGAGAGAGAGAGAGAGAGAGAGAGAGAGAGAATGATGTGCAGCGAGAAAGAATACTTACAGACGCTAGATTAGGAGGGAGAGAGAGAGAGAGAGAGAGAGAGAGAGAGAGAGAGAGAGAGAGAGAGAGAGAGAGAGAATGTGCAGTGAGAAAGAAATGTATATGCGTTGTTGTGGAAGCTAGACTAGAGAGAGAGAGAGAGAGAGAGAGAGAGAGAGAGAGAGAGAGAGAGAGAGAGAGAGTTCACACAGGCTTCAGGAATAGGTCGTGGATTTGGGCAAGTTAGGTGGGATTTTCGCCCTTGCAGTCAGGCGACTTATTTTTATTTTATTTATTTTAGGACAATGTCAGCTGAGTGAATGTCGTGCGGTGGTAAATAGATAGATGGATAGATAGAGAGAATAGATACAGATATGCATGTATGTGTGTATGTCTTTATCTGTGTACGTTATATATGTGGATATGTTTTTACTTCTATGTATGTATGTATGTATGTGTTTGTATGTATGTATGTTTGTATGTATGTATGTTTGTATGTATGTATTGTCTGTATGTATGTATGTATTTGTTCTTGGGTGTGGGACTGTGGGTGTGGGTCTGGCAGTTCGTTCCCTGCGTCCCAGCCGTCCTCCCACTACCATACACCTTCACTTCACCTACATACATACATACGTACATACATATATACACATACATATATACATACTGTACTTACATGCATACATACATATATACGGTACATACATATACATTCATACGCACATACATACATACATACATACGTACACACAATACATACATACATACAAGACATACATACATACATACATACATGCATACATACATCATTCATTTTTTTCCATCACGATCATACTGCTCAGAGCTTAGGCTATTCAGTCGGGATATTCGAGGCGAGGGTGACCACATTCGCTCTCCCCTGAGTGGCATTATGTGCGCAATAAACCCCACCCGGCCCTCAGATGCAAACCCTTACAGGCCCCATCTAGTTGCAGCGTCGTAACCCACTAGGCCACCAGGCGCCATTTAATGCTATGGTTACCACCCAGCGTAGTAAGTGGTTTCCCGGGTTAGTGACACTTACTTGGCGTGTCACTCATGGTAGAGGCACCTGATGACGGGACTTTATCGAGTGAATGGATGGTGAATTCAAAATAATAAGTGTGAATTCAAAACGTTAGGTTTGAATTGAAATTTGAAGTTGTTTATGAAGTACATTACGGAAGTTACTAAGAGAGAGAGAGAGAGAGAGAGTGTGTGTGTGTGTGTGTGTGTGTGTGTGAGAGAGAGAGAGAGAGAGAGAGAGTTGGGGGGGTGCTGGGGACGTTGGCCGAGGCTTGTCCAAGAAGAAATTATTTAATGGGGCAAAATAATTTTATGGGGGAACTTCACCCGACCCCCAATTGATGTGGACCCCTCCCCCCACCATACCCTTCCCTCCACCTCTCCTTCTGTTCCATTGAGACCTCCCCTCCCTCACTCCCCCTGTTCCACATCCCCTCTTCTCTCCTCACTCCCTTTCACTCAGATGCGAGAGCGAGAGGGAGTGAGGGGGTATACAAACATATATATATATATATATATATATATATATATATATATATATTATGTATAGGACGCGCGCGCGCACACACACACACACACCCACACACACACACACACACACACACACACACACACACACACACACACACACACACACACACACACACACACACACACACACACACATTTGTGTATATATGAATATGTACGTATATTTATATACATATATATATATTGTGTTCCGGTAGGTATGTGTTATGTGTATGACATTAATATATATATATATAATATATATATATATATATATATATATATATATATATATATATATATATATATATATATATACAATATTATATATATTTGTGTGGAGAGAGAAAGAGAGAGAGAGAGAGGGAGGGGAGGAGGAGGGGGGGTTGCCCAAGAAATGACATGGATAACAAGAGTGTTGAGAAGTGAAAGAAGGGGGGAGGGGGGGAGGACCGAGGGAGGGGTCTGTGTAATCTGTGTAACTCTGCCGTCTCACTCTCATGCCTTGCCCCTCCCCATTCTCTTCCCCCTAACCGCCCTCTCTAATCTGCCTGCCAGTGTGGGAAGGAGAGAGGGGGAAGGAGAAAGAGGAGGAGGATTAGGAAGAGGAGGAAGAGAGAAGGAAGGGAGGAAAGATGAGAGTGGAAGGGGGGAAAGGGAAAAGAGAAGGGAAAGTGAGATAGAGGGGAGGGGAGAGGGAGAAAGAAGGAAAGAAGAAGGAAGAAGAGAAGGAAGGGAAGGAAGAGGGAGAGAGGAGGGAAGTAGGGAAGGAAGAGAAGGGGGAGAAATATTAGATGGTAAGAGAGGAGTAAAAATGGAAGAGATTAGTGAAGGAAGAGGGGAGGAGAGAGAGAGAAGCAGGAGTGAGGGGTGGTGGGGGGGGTAGGTATGATCAAAGGAATGGGGGAGGGGGAGGGGTGGGGGTTGAGGGAGGGGGGGGAATAAATGGTCACTCCCTCTTGTGTGATGGATAGAGGGGGTGTTGTGGGTTGCCCGCTTATTATGCACTGCTGAAAGGTGGGGGGAGGGATGGGGGGAGGTGGGGAGGAGAGAGGGAGGGGGGATTATGAAAGAGAGGGGTGGGGGATGGGAGTGACAGTGGGGGATGGAAGGAAGGAGGGAAGCTGGGTGTGGAGTGGTGAGAGAGAGAGAGAGAGAGAGAGAGAGAGAGAGAGAGAGAGAGAGAGAACATGCATATAGCAACACAGCGAGAGAGAGAGAGAGAGAGAGAGAGAGAGAGAGAGAGAGAGAGAGCACTTGGTGACATGAAAATGGGATTGGTAGTGATTGTGTGTGTGTGTGTGTGTGTATGTGTGTGTGTGTGTGTGTGTGTGTGTGTGTGTGTGTGTGTGTGTGTATGAGAGAGAGAGAGAGAGGGAGGGAGGGGGGGAGGTGGGGAGGAGAGAGGGAGGGGGGATTATGAAAGAGAGGGGTGGGGGATGGGAGTGACAGTGGGGGATGGAAGGAAGGAGGGAAGCTGGGTGTGGAGTGGTGAGAGAGAGAGAGAGAGAGAGAGAGAGAGAGAGAGAGAGAACATGCATATAGCAACACAGCGAGAGAGAGAGAGAGAGAGAGAGCACTTGGTGACATGAAAATGGGATTGGTAGTGATTGTGTGTGTGTGTGTGTGTGTGTATGTGTGTGTGTGTGTGTGTGTGTGTGTGTGTGTGTGTGTGTGTGTGTGTGTATGAGAGAGAGAGAGAGAGAGAGAGAGAGAGAGATGAGAGGGAATAAAGAGAGTATTGCCTTTCTTCCTCACCCCCTCTCTTTCTCTCTCTCAATCCTCTCACCAGCTGTCCACAACCTTGCCCAACTGCTCCTGCTCTCTCTCTCTCTCTCTCTCTCTCTCTCTCTCTCTCTCGTATATTTAACACTTACAATAATAATAATAATAATAATGATAATAGCAGTAGTAGTAGTAGTAGTAATAATAATAATAATAATAATAATAATAATGCTACAACTATGCCTCCATTCCATAGCACTTCTTCGTGACTAGCACCATATTCTACTGTTAATCCATTTTTACAACGCAGCACTGAAGATGGGGAGACGGCAATTTTAGGCCAAGTAAGAGTAAAATAATAATAATAATAATAATAATAATAATAATAATAATAACAGTTTTAGGCCAAGTAAGAGTATAATAATAATAATTATTATTATTTAGTTAAGGACTAAGTTTTTCAGGCTATTGACTTTCAGAAATTAAGCTTAGAGTAGTTCACTAGTCACGAAGAAGTGCTGTGGGAAGGATGTGGAGCCGTAGTATTATTCTGTCACAAAAATACGGGAAATAAGCTTACTTTTTGCCTACCTACCTACCTACTTGCCTACCTGTTTCGTTGTCTGCCTATCTAACAGCCCGTCTTCCTACCTGCCTGCCTACCTGTAAATCGTACCTATCTACCTATCTATTTATATCATTCCCTATGCTTAACTAACACTACTCTTGTCTGTTCTTCCCCCCTCCTCTATCCTCCCCCTCATCTATCCTCCCTTCTTTCACCCCCACTCTTTTGTCCCCCTCTTTCACCTCCCCGTCCTCCCCTCCCATCTTCTTCCCATTTCCCCCTCTCATCCTCTCTCGTCACCATCCCCAATCCGCACAACCCCCCCCTAGTCCCCTCTTCTTATCCTCTCCTCCATACCCCCTCCTCCTGTCTCTCCCTCTCCCCTCCTCTGTCCTCCACTTATCTTTCACCCCCCATCTACCCCATCATATCCTCCCCACCCATCCTTTCCCATTTTCTCCCTTTCCCCATTTTTCACTACCCTCTTCCCCCTCCTATTCCTTCCCCACTCTACTCTCCTGTCCCCGCCTCCCCCTCCCCCTCCCTCCCCCCATCAACTACTACCCATCCATTTCTTATTTGTTCCCTTCCCCCCTCCTGTCACTACGCTCTCCCCCTCCCATTCCTTCCCAACTTCACTCTCCTCTCCCCTCTCCCCCCATCAGCCACCACCCATCCTTTTCCCTTTTCCCCCTCTCCTGTCGCCTCCCTCTCCCCCCCTCCCATCCCTTCCCAGCTTCTCCCTTTTGTTCCCCCTCCCCCCCTCCTCTCCCCCTATCAACCACCACCCATCCTTTTCCCTTTCCTCCATTTCCCCCTCTCCTGTCGCTACCCTCTCCCCCCTCCCGTCTCTTCCCCGCTTCTCCCTTTTGTCCCCCCTCCTCTCCCCCATCAGCCACCAGATGCCCAGCCTCCCCCCATCACTCCCCCCACCGCCTGATCATGCCCCCGAGGTTAGAGGGGGGGCATTGTGTCTGACCAGTCGCCTGTACACCCATTATATGGTTTGTATTACATTACTCCGGGGGGGGGATTGAGTGGGGGGTCAGGTTTTGTTGAGGGGGAGGGGAGGAGGAGGGGGTTGAGTGAGGGCTACATTCTCTGGGGGGATAGGGGATTGATTGGGGGTCAGTGTTGAGGGGGAAGGGAGGAGGATTGAGTGGGGGTTATATTCTCGGGGGGAGGGGTTGGGGGATTGAGTGGGGGTTACATTTTGGGGGGTGGGAGGGGAGGGGGTTGAGTGGGGGTGAGATTCTGTTGTGCGGGAGGGGAGGGGAGGGGGTTGAGTGGTGGTGAGATTCTGTTGGGGAGGGGGGGCGGATTTGAGTGGGGAGTCAGACTCTTCTGAGAGGATTGACAGAGGTGAGATTATGTTGGGGGAGGGTAGGGGAGAATTGAGTGGGGGTCAGATTCTGTTGAGGGGGGGAGGGGAGAGGGAGGGGGATTGAGTGGGGGTGAGATCCTGTTGAGGGGGAGGGGAGAGAGGGGAGGGGATTGAGTGGGCATGTCATATTCAACTCAACCACTCACTAAAAGCCCTCAATTCCTCTCAATCCCACTCCTGCAGAATCACAGTAGATGGGGGGATTGGAGGGGGACATGGGAGGGGTTGAAGAGGTAAAGGTGGGGGTAGTTTTGGATAAGAATGAGAGAGGGATGGGTAGGGATGTGGGTGGGGAGATGAGAAAGAGAATGATGGAGAGGGGTATGTAGGGGTGGGGGATAAGAGAGGGGTGTGTATGGGGAGTGGAAGCTATATGAGAGGGGTAAGTGGGGGAAGAGAGAGGGGGAGATGAGAGGGAATGTCGTGGGGAGGTAGGTGGGGGTATAGGAGGGGGGTAGACAGTTCACAGTAACCGAGGGAGGGGTGAGGGGTGACAGGGGGGGTTGGGGGAGGGGTGTGGGGGGATGGGGGGTGAGTGAGGGGGGGATTGTGCCGTGTAAATTGAGCCATTGGGTTGACAGGGGGGTATTTTCGGTGTTCAGGAGCGGGGGGGCCATTACGAGGCTGCCTATTGTGAGTCTGGTAGTGGTGATGGTGGTGGTGGTAGTGGTGGTGGGGTAGGGGCATTCAACGCACTATACCCCCCCATCTCTCTCTCTCTCTCTCTCTCTCTCTCTCTCCCCCCTACCTCTACTCCTGGCTCTGTCACTCCCCATACCCTGTTCACTTTTCTATCCTTCCTCCCCATTTACCTATTCTTATTCTTCCCTCACCAATTTCCCCTCACCCTATTTTCTCCCCCCTCCCCTCCCCACCGAGCTTTTCCCCCTCCTTACCTGTCTCTCTCCTCCCCCCCCCACAAGCTCCAATTCACTGCTCTCTCCCATCTCTTCTCTCTCCCCTCCCCATCCCATCTCCTCTCCCCATTCACCCCTATATTCCTCCCTCCATCCTTCTCACCCCACCCCAACCTCTTCAGTGCTAATCACCCCCACCCTACGGATCCCCCACCCTTCTCTCCCCTCCCCATTCCCCATTTTCCCATCCTCACCCCTCTCGCTCCCCACCCTCCCCTGTTCACTATTCTTTCCTCCCCTCCTCTCCATTCTCTCGACTCCCCCTCCCTTCTCCCTCTCTTTACTCTCTTTCCCTCCCTTCTCCCCCTACCCATCCTTTCCCTATTCTTGCCTCCCTTTCCTTCCTTTCACCTCCCCACCTCTCCTCCCCCCTCCATTTCCCCTCCCTTTCCCCAATCCACCTTCTGCCACCCTTGTTCTTCAGTCGTGGTCTCCCCCTGCCCTCCCGCTCCCTCCCCCCATCCTCCCCCTACTCTTTCCCCCTCCCCTCCCCCCCAACACTAGTTATCCCCGTCATTTCTTGGGGAACCCTTGTTACTCTCTCTCTCTCTCTCTCTCTCTCTCTCATTCCATCCCATCCCATCCAATCCCATCTTTTCTCTTCCCATTCCCTCCATTCCTTTTCCTCCCTGTCTTTTTCCTCCACTTTTCCCTCCTCTCCTCTCTTCTCTTCCCTACATTTGTGTTTTTTCCTCCTGTACCTTTCCTTCTTAACTCAGTCCCTCCCTCCATCCCCTCCCTCCTCCCTCCCTAAATCTCTCCTATCTCCAACCGTCTCTCCCCCCCTCCTTCCACTTCACTGCCCCCCTTCCTTTCTTCCTCCCCTTCCATATCCTCTCCTACCTGCATTCCTTCCCTCCCTTCCTCCCTCCCCTTCCTTGTTCTCCTTACCCCTCAAGGTAGGATAAATTGTAACAAGATATTAACACCGGAATATGATGCTAGTCACGAAGAAGTGCTGTGGAAGGGAGGGTATAGAGTTATAACATTCTTTTTCTACCTCTGACTTACGTGAATTAAACTGCACAGCCCAGGTCGAGGTGTTGGGAGACGGCTGTGTAGGTGTGGATGGGTGTAGTATATACAGGATTGGAGATAGGTTCGTGCTGTGCCTGTGTGTGTGTGTGTGTGTGTGAGAGAGAGAGAGAGAGAGAGAGAGAGAGAGAGAGAGAGAGCAGACGTGCCTATAGTAGTAGCAGTATTATTATTATTATTATTATTATTTTTTTTAGTATTGATATTAAGCCTACGTTCTATATATCCTTTTCCCTCTATCTACCCTTCCCCATTCCTTTCCCTTCCATCTACCCCTTCTCCAACCCCTCTTATCCTCCATTCCTCCCCCTCCCTTTCTCCCTCCCCTTCCCCACACATCAACAAATACACCTCCCCACCCTACCGATTAACCAAAGAGATCGGATACGACTGGATAACCTCTCCCCTCCCCTCCCCCGACCCCCGTCCCCGGCCTGCCCCCTCCCCTCGTGGGTCAGGATGAAGAATGGAAGGGAACCCACATGCAGTAATAAAGGCAGACTGGATTCCAATTGCATTTTTTTGATGTTGCATAGCGATGGGAGTCTGCGATTACCCGGATGCGCTCTATTATGAACCGGACTGCTGTTATTTATTTTATTTTATTCATTTATTTATTAACCCCTCATCCCCCCTCCCTATCCCCTTATACATAGGCCCCTCATCCCCCTCCCTATCCCCTTATACATATGGCTCATTCCTCTTCCTATCCCCTTATACATAGGCCCCTCATCCCCCTCCCTATCCCCTTATACATAGGCCCTTCATCCCCCTCCCTATCCCCTTATACACAGGCCCCTCATCCCCGTCCCTATCCCCTTATACATAGGCTCCTCGTCTCCCTCCTTATCCCCGAAAAGGCGGATGGTTGATGGCACTACTACTACTACTACTACTACTACTACTTTTATTATTTATGTTCTTCCATGATTTGATAGTAGCGAGTGTTTCAGATCTTAGTAGTAGTAGTAGTAGTAGTAGTAGTAATAGTAGCTGCAACCCCAAGCTCATCTCAATATTAACCCAGTGGACTGCGGGCTGAAACTACCCATCTGCAGTCCACCCCACCTGGTTGAGTAAAGTCGCCTGTAATTACCTGTTCTCTAGTACCTAATTACCTACATAATTACCTTTATTACATACATCAATTTATATATCTTCATTAATATATATAAACACAGGCAAATTATACATCAGTGTTTTATCAGTGAATATATTGATTAACATTGATATATACATGGCCGTGAGTGTCGGGTTTTGAATGCTGATAGGGTGTGTGTGTGTGCGTGTGTATGTGTGTGTGTGTGTGTGTGTGTGTGTGTGTGTGTGTGAGAGAGAGAGAGAGAGAGAGAGAGAGAGGGGGGGTAAGGAGGATGAGAGGGATGATGATGATGAGAAAAGTGAGTGTGTGTGTGTGTGTGTGTGTGTGTGTGTGTGTGTGTGTGTGTGTCTGTGTGTCTGTGTGTGTGTGTGTCTTTGTGTGTGTGTGTAAGAGAGAGAGAGAGAGAGAGAGAGAGAGAGAGAGAGACAGGATGTATGAGTAATGAGTTAAAAGTGCATGCTGATATAGATGGTAATGTGGGTGCTATTGGGTGTGGAGTGATGATGATGATGATGATGATGATGATGATGTTGCTTTTATGATGTTAATACGAAAATATGTCGAAGTTATTGATGATGATGATGGAACACTTATATTTTGATGATGATGGTGATGATGATGATGATGATGAAGATTTTTATATATAAGTATTTAGTTTATTTTTCCTATCTCTCTTTCTGTATTAATTTTTCATTTAATTGCATTTGTTTTTTTTAATTATTCCTTTCTCTTTTCCTTCCATCTATCCATCCTTCATTCATTCATTCATTCAGTCTTTCTTTCCTTCCTTCCATCTCCCCTCCGTCCTTCCTCTTCTTGTAGCTTTCTTTTCCCTCTCTCCTTTCCTTTCTTTCCTCCCTTCCTTCCTTCCTCTTCTTGTAGCTTTCTTTTCCCTCTCTCCTTTCCTTTCTTTCCTTCCTTCCTTCCTCTTCTTGTAGCTTTCTTTTCCCTCTCTCCTTTCCTTTCTTTCCTTCCTTCCTTCCTTCCTTCCTTCCTTCCTTCCTCCCTCCCTCCCTCCCTCCCTCCCTCCCTTCCATCTCTCCGACGTGTCATTTGAAGTAATATTTTGAACGTATTAATCACAAAAGGTGGTAAGCCGAGAAGGGGAGGGAGGGAGGGAGTGAAAAGAGGGAGGGAGAGAGGGAGGGAGGGAGGAGAGAATTAGGGGGTGACAGATGGTAGGAGAGGAGGAAGGGAGGGAGAGTGAAAAGGAATGAGGAAGGGAGGGAGGGAGTGAAAGGAAGGGAGGGAGGAGCGGAAAGGAGAGACAGAGGGAGGGAGAGAGAGAGATTGGAGGGAGGAAAGGAGGGAGAGAAGGGTAGGAAGGAGGTGACAGATGGGAGGGAAAAGAGAAAGACTAACAAGTAATGAGGGAGGGAAAAGAGGGAGGAAGAATGGATAGAGGGGGAGAGAGAGAGAATGTAGGGAGGGAGGGAGAGGGAACGAAAAGGATTCCTACCCTCCTTCCATCCTTCCTCCTACCTTCCTTACCTCTCTCTCCTCTTTCCCTCCTCCCTCCCTCCCTCATTCTCTCTGCCTCCTTCCTTCTTTTCCACTCTTCTTCCTCCCTTCTCCATCACTGTCCCTTCCTTCTTATTTCCCTCCCTCCCTCCTCCTCTCATCATCCTCCCTCTCTCCATTCTCTCCATACCATCCTCCTTCCCCTCCCCTCCCTCCAACAAAGGGGGAGGGAGGGAGGAAGAGGGAGGGAGGAAAAGGTAGTTCACTTGGCTAAGTTCTTCAGGAAAACTAGCTCAGGTAACGAGAGAGAGAGAGAGGATAAGGAGGGTGAGAGGGAGGATGATGGAGAGAGAGAGAGAGAGAGAGAGAGAGAGAGAGAATGAGCAATTAGGTGTTGTGTGTTGAGTTATAGTCTGGCTTGTTATGCTTCTAACGACACTCATATATTATTGTCCCCCCTTCACCTTCCTTCATTTTCTTCACCTTCCTTCATTTCCTTCACTCATCTTCCTTCATTTCCTTTATTCATCTTCGTTTCCCTCAGTCATCTTTGTACATTCCTTCATTCACCCCCCTTTACTTCATTCACCTTCCTTCATTCCTTCATTTACCTCAGTTTTCATCATTCATCTTCCTTCGTTTTCCTTCATAGTCATTTCTTTCAGCCATCTTCATTCATTTCATTATTCATCATCCTTCTTTTCCTTCGATCTTCATTTCCTTCAATCATATTCATTTATTTGTACCTTTTTTTCCTGTTTCACTTTCCTTATAGCATTTCTTTTAATTTCTATTTTCCTCAATGGCCACTTTCTTACGATTATCATTCTATTTTAATTATATCGTTTGGGATTTATTTATTTTTAATTTTTACGTACTGTAGTATTTTGTATTATTTTTTTAATTACAGAGGGACAGGTGAAATTCTCTAAAAATCTATATAATTATGATACGTTATACTTGTCTATCTATCTGTCTGTCTGTCTGTCTGTCTCTGGCAATATCTGTCTATCTGTCTCTATCTATCTATCTATGTCTGTCTGAAGGTGTCCATCTGTCTATCTATCTATCCGTCTGTCTATATCCATCTGTTCTATCTATCTGTCCGTTTATCTGTCTGTCTGTCTGTCTATATATGTGTTTACTAATCTTTACCTCATCTCTTCACAGGTATGGCGGAAGGGCTACTAATTAAGGAGCAGGTAAGGTGAGTCAAATTCTCTCTCTCTCTCTCTCACACACACACACACACACACACACACACACACACACACACACACACACACACACACACACACACACACACACACACACAGACCGTCTCTTTTCCTCACCTACTCTTACACCAAACAAACAAACATTTTCACCCCATTTAATTCCCTTTTCACCCCACCTCTACTCCCCCTCCTCTCTCCCCTACCCCCCTTCCCACCTACCTGCCTCACCCCTTCCCTTCCCTCCCTTCCTCCCCTTCCCTCAGTTCCCCTTCCCTTTCCTTATTCTTTGACTTAATCCATATATTGCCTCTCCCCCACCCACCTGCCCCACCCAACCTCTTCCACCCCCCACCTTCCCCACCCCATACCGTCCCATTCTAGTAGTTCAGTTACTCTTCTAGGAGCTGCCTAGCATGGGCCAACCGGCCTACTGCAGTTATCCTCTCCTTATGTATGTTCTTATGTTGTCCCTCCTTCCTTCCTTCTGCCCCTCTCCTCCCATCTCCTCCAATTCCACTTTCTCTGCATCTTCTTCTCCCATCATATCCTATCCCTTCCCTTCCCTTCCCTTCCCTTCCCTTCCCTTCCCTTCCCTCCCTTCCCTTCCCTTCCCTTCCCTCCCCTCCCTTTCCCTCCCTTTCCCTCCCCTCCCCTCCCCTCCCCTCCCCTCCTTCCCGACGCGTGTATTTGAACATTTATTTATGTTTGACAAGTTGATCCAGCCTGCATTTACCTCTTGGGAGTGCCTGGCCCCTCTCACTCCCCTCTCACTCCCCTCCCCTCAACCATCTCACCCCTTTTCCTCTCCCATCTCCCCTCTCGTCCCCCTCCTGGCTTCTCTCCTGGTCCCCCCCCCCTCTCTTTCCCTCCTCTCACACCTTTCAGTCTCTCCCCTTCCATCCTTATCCCTCCCACACCCCCTCTCCCTCCCTCTCACCTCCTCTCCCTCCCCTTTCAACCTTCTCCCTCTCTCTCCCTCCCTCTCCCTCCCCTTTGTCTTCTCCCTCTCTCTCTCACCTCCTCTACCTCCCCTTTCAGCTTTATCCCTCCCTCTCACCTCCCCTACCTCCCCTTTCACCCATCTTCCTCCCTCTCACCTCCCCTACCTCCCTTTTCATCCTACTCCCTCCCTCTCAGCCCCTCCCCCTCCCCTCTTTCTTCCCCATCTATTCCTTCCCACCGCTCTCACCTCTCCACTCCCTCTCAATCCTTCTCTCTCAACCCTTTCTCTGCCTTTTCCTGTCTTTGCCTCCCTCCCTATACCTCCTTCTCTCCTTCCTCTCTTCCTTCCCTCTTAC
>NC_136980.1:1605000-1687500 GCF_032717465.1 Coenobita brevimanus | reverse complement strand
AAAGGGCAAATTTACGCCAGGCTGAAGGGAGCAGAGTATAGGCTTTTTTTTTTTTAGGAGGGGGTTGACTGTGGTATCTTTTCTATGAGCATGACCCCATTTATTCAGAGAGAGAGAGAGAGAGAGAGAGAGATTCATCCCTTGCTCTGATTTTGCTAACTCATTTTCTTCTTTCTCTCCTGTTGCCCTCCTCATTTACACCCCTCCCCCCTTCTTCCTCCCCTCCCCTCCCCCTCCCCTCTCCCCCTCCCCCATCTGACCGGCTTCTTGTATATGGGTTCACCTCTTTCCTTTCCTCCCCTCCCCCTTCTTCCTCCCCTCCCCCCTCCCCTACCCCTCCCCTTTTCTTGATTAACTTCTGGCTCGTGCCCTTCCTCTTCCTCCTCCTCTTCCTCTTCCGGGTCTTCTTTCTCCTCCTCCTCCTCCTCCTCCTCCTCCTCCTCCTTACTATCCTTATCCTTCAGCATGTAACAAGCAGCCTCGAAAGGACCTTAAGATCTGTTGCTGTTTGCTTTCCTATGTAATCCTATGTAATCCTCATCCTCCTATTCTTCTTCCTGCTCCTCCTCCTCCCTCCTGTCTCGTGTCATCATAACCCACATTCTCTCTCTTCCTGCCTCTCTCTCTCTCTCTCTCTCTCTCTCCATATGTTTTTCAATGATGCCCCTCTCACTTCACCTGAGTTTTAATTAAGGTAAGTCTCAGGTGTGACCAGGTGGGGTTGGGGTGGGGGGGTCCTAGGGGGGAGGGGGATCGGGTTACGGGGGGAAACGTGAGGAGGGAAGCCAGTTGAGGGGGAGGGGAGGAGGGGGAAGAGGGGAGGATAGGAAGGATAGAAAGAGGGGAAGGGGAGGGGGGAGGGGGGAAAGGGGAAGGATAGGAATGATAGAAGAGGGGGAGGGGGAAATGGGGGGAGGATAGAAAGAGGGGAGAGGGAGAAAGTAAGGGAAAGGAAGAGAAGGGATGGGTAGGGAGATAAGAAGGGAGAACGGGGAGGGGGAGAGGAGAGGGGATAGGATAGGGGAGAAGAGAAGATAGAAGAGGGATGGGGGATGGTGGGGTGAGGAGAGGGGAGAGGGAGAGGAAGGAGGGGAGATGAGAGGGCAGAAGGGGAGGAGGAGAGGAGAGGGGATAGGATGGGGGAGATGAGAAGATAGAAGAGGGATGGGGGATGGTGGGGTGAGGAGAGGAAGGAGGGGGGATGAGAGGATAGAGAAATGGGGAGGAGGAGGGGGAAGAGGAGAGGTGATGGGAAGGAGGGGAAAGGAGAGGATAGAAGAAATAGGAGGGAAAGATGTGGATGGAGAAAAGGAAGGGAAGAGAAGGGAGGATGGAGAGGGGAATGGGTAAAGATAGGGGGGGGTTCCAGGAGGTGGGGAGGGGAGAAAGAAAGGGGGAGGAGAAGGATAGGTGTAGAGAGGATAGAGGGAGGGGGAGGAGAAGGAGAGGGGAGGGAGAGAGGGGGAAAAGAGCGGGGAGAGAAATGAAGGAGTAAACGATGGGAAAGGCAGAAGGTGAGAGAGAGAGAGAGAGAGAGAGAGAGAGAGAGAGAGAGAGAGAGAGAGGCTGAATTGGAGGAAAACGGAGAGTTGAGATGAAAGCAAGTGAGTAAATGAGAAGTTGAGGATGAAAGGATGGAGGAGGAGGAGGAGAGAGAGAGAGAGAGAGAGAGAGAGAGACATTTAAAAAGGGAAATAGGTAGAAGGAAGGGAGGCGATAGGTAAGCTAGAGGGAGGGGAGAGGGAGAGTAAATGTGGACGGAGAGAAAAATGAGAGGGAGGGAGGGGGGGGGGAGAGAAACAAGAGAGAGAGAGAGAGGGAAGAAAGAAGGAAGGAAGGCAAAGTGAAAGAAAGAATGAAGGAAGGAAGGAAGAGAAAAGGGGCTCAAAAGGGAAGGAGGAAGGAAGGAAGGAAAGTGAAGGAAGGAAGGAATGTATGAAGAAAGGTACCAAGGAAAGAAGTAAGGAGAGAGAGAGAGAGAGAGAGAGAGAGAGAGAGAGAGAGAGAGAGAGAGACGGAAATTAAACAGGATCTTAAAAGACATAAAAATGCGAAAGGTTTGTCTAGGTTAGTAGGTATCACTGATGGAAGAGCTGAAGCGATAGGTAGACTGATAGATAGATAGATAGATGGTAGATGGATGGATGGATGGATAGATATAGATAGAAAGATGAATGTATGGATGAACAGTTACATTAATATAGATAGATGGAGAGAGAGAGAGAGAGAGAGAGAGGGTTTAATCTTGATAGAGGAAATGAAAGGGTTTGAGAGGGGAAGAAGGAAGGGAAGTAGGAAGGATTAAGGATGAGTAAAAATGAAGGAAGATGACTAAAAATGAAGGAAGAAGGAAGGAGAGGATAAGCGAAGGAAGGAAGGATACAGAATAGGAAAAATGAGTGAGAGAGATGGAGAGAGGAAGGAAGGAAGGAGGAGAAAGTGAGAGAAGGGGAGAAATAGAAGATGAAGGAAGAGGGAAGGATAAAGATAGGGAAGGAAGGAAGGAGGGAAGAAGGAGAAAGAGAGAAGGAGGGAAACAGGGAAGGAAGAAGCAAGGATGAAGATGAGGAAGGAAGGAAGGAAAGAAGGACAATTCAGAAGGAAAGAAGATTTAAAAAGAACAGTAAGGAGCGAAGAAACAGATAGGAAAAAGAAGGAAGGAAGGAGGGCAGGAAGGAAGGAGGGAAGGAAGGAAGGATAATAACGGGAGGTGATATTAGGTATATAACAGAACCCTGGATGATTGATGCGAAAACAGGAGGGCAAGATGAGAAGGGGAGAGGAAGAGGGAAGAGGAGGAGGAAGAGAGGGAAGAGGAGGAGAAGGAAGAGAGAGAGAGAGAGAGAGAGAGAGAGAGAGAGGTGTTAAATGTGGGAAGTTAATTATTACATCTTGAGGTGATGAATGACACACACACACACACACACACACACACACACACACACACACACACACACACACACACACACACACACACACACACACACACTTCCCTCTCCTCTTCCTGCTTATCATCTCTTCTTCCTCTTCTCCTTTTTTCCACTTTTCACCCTCCTTCCTCTCTCTTATTATTAACAAGAAGAGAGAGAGAGAGAGAGAGAGAGAGAGAGAGATCATAGAGTCATAAAAATACCAATTCTGGAATAATAACGTCTCTCCCTTCTCCTTCTCTCTCTCTTTCCTCCCTACCCTCCCTACATCCTTCCCTCCGTCTTTCCTTCCTTCCTTCCTTTCTTTCTTTTTTTCTTTCTTTCTTTCTTTCTTCACACCTTGCGTCTTCATTCTCATTTTCTTTCTTCCCCATTTTCTTCCTCCTTCGTTATGTCCTTCCTTTCTTCTCCTTCATTCCCTCCCTCTTCTTTCCTCTTCTTCCTTCCTTACTTTCTTTGTCCTATTCCTTCTCTCTTCGTTCCCTCCGCTCTTTTAAGTCTTCCTTCCTTCCCTCCTTCCTTCCTTCATTCCATCCTTCCTTCCTTCTTTCCTTCCATCCATCTATCCATCCTTCCTTCCTTCCTTCCTTCCTTACCTCCATTTTATTGGCTTATTTGTCTCTTTATTCCCATCTGTCTGTCTGTCTGTCTGTCTGTCTGTCTGTCTCTCTCTCTCTCTCTCTCTCTCTCTCTCTCTCTCTCACGCAACCCTTCACCTCTATAAGTGTCAGCTGATCACACACTTAGATAAGAAAATCGTTACTTAGAGAGGGAGAGAGAGAGAGAGAGAGAGAGAGAGAGAGAGAGAGAGAGAGAGAGAGAGAGAGACTGAATATATAGCATTAAGTGTAGCGAGTTTGTGTGTGTGTGTGTGTGTGTGTGTGTGTGTGTGTGTTTGCCTCCTCCCCAGCCTCTATAGTCTCTCCCCTCATCCTCTCCCCTCCCCTCTTCTCCCCACGTAAATCTCTCTTCCTTCCCCCTTTTCTTCTTCGCTTTTTTTTCTCCTTCTTCCTTCGTCTCCTTTTCCTTCTTAGTTTTCTCCCTCCCTTCCCTGTCCCTCTCTTTCTCCCCTCCCTCCCCTCCCCTTCCTAGCATCTCCTTCCCTTCAGTTCGGCTTTGCATCATTCTCTCTCTCTCTCTCTCTCTCTCTCTCTCTCTTTCATCCCACTTCTTTCTCTTCTCCTTTCTTCCCCTTCTCTCCTCCCCCCTCCCCTCTCCTCCCCGCCTCCACCTCATTATCATATTTCCTCACATTATCATATTCATAAGCAGATGTTTCCCCTCCCCTCCCCTCCCCCTTCATTCCACACTCCCCCTACATATTCTCCCCTCTGTCTCTCCCCTCAATTCTCTCTCTCTCTCTCTCTGCTCGTATATGTATCTGTCTATCTTTTTTATCAGAGAGAGAGAGAGAGAGAGAGAGAGAGAGAGAGAGAGAGACTGAAATTGTACGTTTGTTTGTGTTTGTGTTTTTAGGTGAGTAATTACAAGAGTTTAAACACACACACACACACACACACACACACACACACACACACACACACACACACACACACACACACACACACACACGGACACAAGAGTACGAACATGAATATTACATCATCGTCATTCCTCTCTCTCTCTCTCTCTCTCTCTTTGTCGATCTAATTTATATCTATCTGCCTATCTATCTATCTGTCGGTCTGTATCTATCTGTTTATTTAATTATCTTTATATCTATTTCTTATCTATCTGTGTACGTATCAATGTCTCTTATGTTTTTGTGTAGTGTGTGTGTGCAAAAGATTGTGTAAACATGTGTACGTATATTAACCCTCTGTGTGTGTGTGTGTGTGTGTGTGTGTGTGTGTGTGTGTGTGTGTGTGTGTGTGTGTGTGTTACCTCTAGACAATGTTTTTTTCATGTCGACCTCTCCCCCCCTCCCTTATCCCCGTTCTTCCCCTCTCATCCCCTCCTCCCCCTCCCTCTCATCCCCTCCTTCCCCTCCCTCTCATCCCCTCCTTCCCCTCCCTCTCATCCCCTCCTTCCCCTCCCTCTCATCCCCTCCTTCCCTCTCCCCTCCGATCCCCTCCATCGCCTTCTCATCTCCCCGTTTCTAAATTCCTCCTGCCCTCCCCTTCTTCCCCCTCCCCTCCCCTCCCCTTCCCTCCTTTCCCTCCTTCTCTCCCCAATTCCCTACTCCTTATATTCCTCTTCTTCTCCCCTCCTTGTGTCCTTCCTTCCTCTCTCCTTTCTCTGCTCCCTTCCCTTCTTCACCTCTCTCTTTCTCCCTTCCTCCACTCCCCTCTTTGTGTTCTGCCTTCCTTCTCTCCCTTCCGTCCTTCCCTTCTTCCATCCCATTATTCTCCTCCTCCTTTCCTTCCCTCCTCCTTCCCTCCTTTTCGTTCTTCCCTCACTCTCTCTCTCTCTCTTCCCTCCTCTTACCCCTCCCTTCCTTACCTTTCGTTCCTTTATCTTTCCTTCCCTCATCCTCTACCCTCTTTTTCCCTTCTCTCCCCTCCTCCTCTCCCCTCTTTTCCCCTTATCCCTGCAACATCTCTCACGCCAGGCTAATTCCCCTCTTCTTCCTGTTAACATTTTTCAGTTCCCTTATCTTCCATCTCTCTCTCTCTCTCTCTCTCTCTCTCCCTCTCTCTCTCTCTCTCTCTCTCTCTCTCTCTCTCTCTCTCTTTCTTTCTCTCTCTCTCTCTCTAATTCAATATGGTGACGATAAGGGAGAGGTAAATTAGAGGTGTGTATGAATAGATGATATATTATTAGGCAGATAGATGCAAATAGATAGGAGCAGGGAGGCAGGTGAGAGATAGGTAGGTAGATAGATAGGTAGGTAGATAGATAGGTAGGTAGATAGATAAAATTAAGTTGATAGAATTACAGACTCATCCCCTATTCTCTCTCTCTCTCTCTCTCTCTCTCCTTCCTCAACCTCACTCCTTTTCCCCAACCCCTCTCCCCCTTTCCTTCCCCACTTCTCTCTCCCTTTTCTCTCCCCCTCCCCCCTCTCCTCGCCCCATTTCTCCCTCACCTTCTCTACTCCATACCTCTCCCCCTCTCCCCAACCCCACAATCACCCCACACTCCTCTCCCCTTTCACCTTGACAATCTCCCCATTCATATTAATTTACCCCCACCTTCTCCCCTCGTCATTCATCTTCCCACACCCCTCTCTCTCTCTCAACCTTGAAACTCCCTCCCCCTCCCCTCCCCTCCCCTCCCCTCATCATTTTAGCTTATCTCCCCTTGCTCTAGCTTGACCACCACCCTCCCCAGTCTTCCTCCCCCCTTCTCTTCCTTCCTTCAGTCCTTCCTCTTCCTCCTCTCCCCACTCTCCCAATTTCCTCCCCATTCCTTTCTTCCCCATACTAACCTTCCCTTCCCTCTCCCCATCTTCCTTCCCTGTCGAATTCTTTTCCTTCCTCCCCCATCTCCTGTCTTTCCTCTCCCCCTCTTCCTCATCCCCTCCTCTCCCCTCCCCATCCTTTTCCTCCCCTGTCTCTCCCTCTCCTCCCTCTCCCACCCCCATCTCTCCTCCCCTTCCTACACCCCATCCACCATCTAACCTCCCCTTGCTCATCCCTCTCTCCCTCCCCCCTCCCCACTTGCTCATTCCCCTTCCACACCATTTTCCCTCCCCTCTACTTCTTTATCCTCCCCTTCTTCCCTCCCCTCTCCCCTCTTTCCCCACGGTCTCCCCTCCCCCTCCCCTCCCCTCCCCCCTCCCCTTTTCTTATCTACCCTAATCGCGAAACAGAAGATTGCAAGGTTCTGAGAGAGAGAGAGAGAGAGAGAGGGGGGGGGTATCGCGTGCCAGCCCCCCACCACTAACTACCACTGTCAGGGGAGCTAAGTGGGTGTTAAGTGAGAGAGAGAGAGAGAGAGAGAGAGAGAGAGAGAGAGAGAGAGAGAGAGAGAAATTCCATTAAAAAAAGATGGGAGAAATATTAAATGAGAGAGAGAGAGAGAGAGAGAAATTCCATTAAAAAAAGATGGGAGAAATATTAAATGAGAGAGAGAGAGAGAGAGAGAGAGTTGATTGTGTGTGGTAGATTAAGCTATCCAGTTTATTAATGAAGCTATCTAGTTCATGCCAATTGCTGTATTATCCGTGTGTGTGTGTGTGTGTGTGTGTGTGTGTGTGTGTGTGTGTGTGTGTGTGTGTGTGTCCTGAAGCCTGATAAAATTGACGTTCACTGACAAGAATAAGTAAATAGATAGATATATGGACTGATAGATAAATAAATAGGTGCTGCTACTTCTACTACTACTACTACTACTACTACTACTACTAGTACTATTACTACTACTACTAATAATAATAATATTACCACCACCACCACCACCACTACTACTACTACTACTACTACTACTACTACTACTACTACTACTACTAATATTACCACCACCACCACCACCACCACTACTACTACTACTACTTCTACTAATATTACCACCACCACCACCACCACCACCACCACTACCACTACTACTACAACTACTACTACTACTACTACTACTTCCTCCTCCCTCTCCCCCACCCATACCCTTTCCCCCCTCTCTCTCCCCACCCATACCCTTCCCCCTTCCCTCCCACACCTATCCCCTTCCCCCTCTCCCCTCCACCCATACCCTTCCCCCTTTCCCTTCCACCCATACCCTTCCCCCACTCTCCCGCACCTTCCCCCTCTCTCCACACACCCATCCTCTTCTCCCCCTCTCACTCTCTCCTCACCTTCCTTCCTTTCTACTGGTGAGTAAGGTAAGTACAGGTAAGAAGTACAAAACTGAAATAGAACATAAGAATAACGCCACTAATCTATCTCTTGAAGGCTATCTCCCCCTCCTGTCAATCCCCCTCTCTCCCCCACTCACTCCTCTCCCTCTCACCCCTGTTTTTCCCTCTCCCACCCTTTCCTAAATGAGAAACTTAAAGACAATAAACACAGCTAAGAAAACCATGACAAAACTAATCTCCCCATCTCTTGAAGTCCCCCCTCTCCCCCTCTCTTCCCCAATCTCCCCCTCTCCCTTTCTCTTTCCCAATCTCTCCCTCTTCCCCAATCTCCCCATCTTCCCCAATCTCCCCATCTTCCCCAATCTCCCCCTCTTGCCCTCTCTTCCCCCACCTCCCCCTCGTACCTTCTCTTCCCCAATCTCCCCCTCTTCCCCTCTCTTCCCCAAGCTCCCCCTCTCTTCCCTCAGTTCCCCCTCTTCCTCCTTTTTTCCCCTTCCCCCTCATTTCCCCCTATCTCCCCCTCTCTTCCCCCAGTTCCCCCTCCCCCTCTCTTCCCCCAACACCCCCTTTCCCCTCCTATAAACTCTATTTTCACACACACACACACACACACACACACACACACACACACACACACACACACACACACACACACACACACAAAGCAGAAACAACGAAGTAAAAACACGACGAAGCTAATCTCCCCATCTTGAAGTCGATGTCTCTCCCCTCTCCCCCTCCCCTCTCGCCCCCCACTCGTCCACAGGTGAGTATGTGCTAATGAGGGGGTGGCCAGGTGTAATTATTCCCCCAATTTAGCGTGTTTGGTGGTGTTAAATTGGTTAATAAGAAGGCCTGGAGTGGGGTCCTTCAGGTGCGCTCGGTTAAATGGACAGGTTAGGTGGACAGGTGTGGAAAGGTGATTATGTGTTGATTACAGGTGTGGCCGGGGCGTGGTTGTTTATGGGATTAAGGAGAGAGGAAGAGAGAGGGGAGAGGAGGAGGGAGGGGAGAGGAGATGGGAGAGAGGGGAGAGGGGAGAGGAGGGGAAGAAGAGAGAGGAGTTAGGTGAGAGGGGATGGGAGAGAGGGGGTAGATGTGTGGGGAAGGAGGGGAGGGGGTTAGATGGGAGTGGAGGAGTGAAGGTTAGAGAGAGAGAGAGAGAGAGAGAGAGAGAGAGAGAGAGAGAGAGAGAGAGAGCTTGTAGGCTGGAGGAAAGGAAGGAAGGAGAGAGGGAAGGAAGGGATGGATACGTAGGAGGGAGGCAGAGAATCCAATATTTTAATTTTATTTTATCAACCTTGCTCTACTCTCCATTTTTTAAAGAGAGAGAGAGAGAGAGAGAGAGAGAGGGAGAGAGAGAGAGAGAGGTAATTGTGGTTTAAATGAAGTGCTCTGCGTTTCATTTCTTTTTTACAAAATTTAAATTTAATTAAAGATATATATAGTAAAATTCGGCATCCACTTTAAGACTGATTTCACTTTTTTTATTATTTTTTTGTCATGGGCTGTTTTGTTTATCCTTTATTTATTTATTTTACTTTGTCCGACGCCGCATCCTATGAGGGGTTGCCCTGATGAAAGTATGGTAGTGGTGGTGGTGGTGGTGGTAGTGGTGGTGGTGATGATGATAGTGGTGGTGGTGATGTTGATGATAGTGGTGGTGGTGATGTTGATGATAGTGGTGGTGGTGATGATGGTGTTGGTGGTGGTGGTGATGTTGATGATAGTGGTGGTGGTGATGATGGTGTTGGTGGTGGTGGTGATGTTGATGATAGTGGTGGTGGTGATGATGGTGTTGGTGGTGGTGGTGATGTTGATGATAGTGGTGGTGGTGATGATGATGATATTAGTGGTGGTAATGGTGGTGGTGCTGGTAGTGATGATGATGATGATGATGGTAGTGGTGATGGTGGTGATGATGAAAATGATGAAGGGAGGATGAAAGAAGAAGGTAGGAGGGAGAGAAGGTGATGATGGGCAATGGAAGAGAGAGAGAGAGAGAGAGAGAGAGAGAGAGAGAGAGAGAGAGAGAGAGAGAGAGAGAAAGTGTATGTTGCGTGTGTCTGTGTGTCTCAGGGGTATAATAGGTTGTTGTTAAGGCTATAACTCACACCTTAACACACCCACACCACGCACTCTCTCTCTCTCTCTCTCTCTCTCTCTGTCTTTCTTTAGTTATCTGTGCTTGTCTGTTATGTTGCTCTTTCTTCCTGTATCTATCTATCTATCAGTCTATCTATCTATCTCAGATTATCTCTCAGTCTCTTTGTTTACCTGTCTGTCCATGTTGTGTATATTTATGCATGTATTTATGTGTGTATGAATAGCACACACACACACACACACACACACACACACACACACACACACACACACACACACACACACACACACACACACACACCACGTATTCCGTACACCACGCATCACACGCACACACTTCAGCATAGCCTCACACGCACACCACGTACACAAACTTACACACGCACACAGTCCAACGTATACACACTTTACCATAATACGTCCACAACATGCACTCACACGCTCACACACGTACACATACACGCAAGTGGTAGGAAAGTGGACTGCTGTGCGGATGAATGGGGTATCGATTCTAGGTTAGGGGTGGGAACAACTTAGCGACTTAAAATTCGAGGAAACCCCGTAACACCTCATCCGTAGCGATTTATTTTTGGATATGGCTGGTTAATATCCTTTTGTACCTTATTTATGCTGAATAGGGCGATATTGCAATGATTACTAAGAAGCGTAAGGTGTAATAAGCAAAATAAATCGCCTAAGGAAAGGTGTTAGGGAGCTTCCTTAAGATGAGAATACTACCACCACCACCGGCACTACTACTGTTACTACTACCACCACCACCACCACTACTACTACTACTTATGATAGTAATAGTAGTTGAGTGCAAATGAACTCAGAGGTATGATTGGAAAAAGAATATTTAAAACGAAGGCGGAGACGCAGACACAACAGCCTCTTAAAGGTAAATTTTGGATAGGCAGAGCAGACGCATTACATCATCTTTCCTCTTCTTATTCTCTTATTTATTTAACTAATATATGCTTTCCGTCTTCCATTTCACGCTTGAATTTTATCAGAAGGAATAGGCATGGTAGATAAAGATAGGTAAACTCAAGAATATGACGGCAAAAACATTAAAACGAAGGCGTAGTTTGAACTTTGAAGGCGAATTTTAAAAGGAAGTGTTCGTTGGTTGGAATGGACATTAGGTAAACTTCTCTCTCGTCACTTTCTTAGGTGTTTATTTAAATAAGTGCTTCTTGCCCTCCTACTCACGCTTGGAATATATCAGAAGCATTAGAATTTGTATAAAAATGTAGATGAACTCGGAAATATATGAAGAAGGAGAATAATGAAATCGAAAGTAATTATATCAAAGGCGGAGAATCGGACATGGCCTAACCGCGCATGCGCAGCTCCAGCCCAGCCCGAGACGAGAAGAAAGTTTGAATCTCGCGTGTGTTGTCATTTATATTCAAAATACTCGCTTTCATCCATTTCACTGGCGGATTTTTGTGATTGTGGCGAATATATGAAGAGTTTGTGGTTAACTGTGTGTGATTTCATGAAGCGAAGAAGAGAAGTAATGATGGATTAGACGAGATGAAAAAGTGCATGTGTGGCGGACTGCAGCCTGTATGTCAATTATTACCAGAGGTGATATTTACCATTACGTCCAAATTCTCGCCTTCATCTACTTCACTGGCGGATTTTGGTGCCTGCTGTGGCTAGAGGAAGTGTTTGTGATTGCCAGAGTGACCTATAATGCAGTGAAGAAGCGTCTGTGGTGGATTTATCAAGGTGAGAAATAGTGCATCGTAAGAAAAACGCAGCCAGTGTTGTCAACTGCAAGAGAAACATTGCGTGAAGTTTACCATGAAAATTCTCACTTTTAAGCATTTCACAGGCGACTTTTTTATGCTTGCAGTGGCCAGAAGAAATATTTGTGATTAGTATGGTATGATGTAGTGAATAAACGCTTGTGTGGAGAAAATGGAACTTGAAAGCAGGCTAAACGTGAAATGTGAGCTACAAACTGTGGTAGACATTGTACATCGTGTTTTTTGTTATTAGAATTTTCACTTTTAATTCTCGTTTTTTAATAATGACTACTGTAGCCAGGAAGAGTTTGTGGTTAAATGTGCCCGTTGATCTAAGTGGTGATGAATTTGTGATGGATCAGTTGCGTGACATCGAAGTGTATAAGTATTTTCAATTTTGGTGGAAGGTGAATCTTGAAATGGCAGTGATGAAATGCATGGTTCAGGACCTGCCAGGAATGAAACAGTAGACGAATAGGTGAGTATTGGATTTATTTTGAGAGAGAGAGAGTGGGAGAGTTTTTGTTGCATTTACAGTGGTAAATAGTTTAAGTGTATAAAGGGTATTTGTTTTGCCTTATAAAACTGCAACTATTCTGCTTCTCTTCCTTCCCCTAAGTTGCTCAGAACATTAGTTTTAGTTAAAAGGAAGGGTTAGGTAAACGTAACAGTTAATCAAGGAAGAGTTAGGTAAAAGTAACAATTAACCAAGGAAGGGATGGGTAAAAGTAACAACTAATCAAGCAAGAGTTAAGTAGAAGTAACATTTAGCCTAGCCAAGGAAGGATTAGGTTAAAGTAACATTTAGTCAAGGAAGGGTTAGGTTAAAGTAACATTTAGCCAAGGAAGGGTTAGGTAGAAGTAACATAACCAAGGAAGGGGTAGGTAAAAGTAACAACCAAACAAATTATAGGAGCTACATGCAGCTCTACCCAAATTATTAACGATTATATGTATTACTGAAGGTTAGGAGAACGGTATTTCTGGATTATATGTATTACTGAAGGTTAGGAGAACGGTATTTCTGGATTATATGTATTACTGAAGGTTAGGAGAACGGTATTTCTGGAGTGGACTACCTTCTTTAGCATTTTATTAACACCTAATTACTCTCCTGTAATTTGTGTTTCTTTATAATATCTAAATTGTTTTCAGATATAACACACAAGTTATATTTAGTATCAGTCAAGAGTACTATGGTATATTAAATCTTTCAGCCCAATGACATATTTCATTCTTGCTATCTCCAGACGATTTTATTCAGCTTAGGAGAGACTTTTGGTACTGGAGGATTTAGCTGTTGCCTTCATTAACCCACCCAGTTCAAGAGGCCTTTCCTAAGTCGAGTAAAATGGTCGAATTACAGCAAAAATCAGCAGCCTAAGAAGCTGTAAAAAGACTTCACCCTAATTGGGGAAGTTAACCTGCCATTTAACTATACAGAAATAATAATCATTGTAAGATACTGATATTAAAAGGCCTCCCTGAGATCAAGATAATGCGGGTTTAAGAATAGTTTAGTCCAGATTAGTGTATCTTATAACACTCATAGGAAAAAACATTATAGTATTATACCCAAAAAAGGGATTGGGATGTAAAAGGACAAATTTTGCTCTCCTGCCTCCAAATTTACTTGAAATTTTCAATACATGGTCTAGACATTTTTGTTTGTGGGTGCTGGCCATCATTACAAATCGGTTTTGCCCTAAATGTAATACCCATTTATTGTGTGTGGTTTATCCAAAAGGGGTGAGAAAAAATATCCTTGAAGTAAGAAAAAAACTCCATTTATAATCACTTGTAAATAGAATATGAGCACATGAATATACGGTATTAAATGTACACTTTTTTTCATGTGTTTGTGGAGTATATCACTGTCTTTGTTTAAATTTAAGTTAATAGCTATATAGTCTTGTTTTGAAATCAGAATAGTACCATACCGGTAGCTTTTAGAATGCATAGTTTAGTATTTTAATATATTATTTTGCCAGTTATACAGCACTAAAATGGTTTGAGGCTAATGTTGTTCATTTCAGAAGTTTACGTCAAATCAAGATGTAGCTTTTAACTGCAGGTACCACTGTTTTTGCAATATTCTGAAGGATTTTCACAGTTATATTCTGAATTTTACAAAGTTTAGCAATACTGTGAAGATTTTTGCAAACATTTAGCAGTATCCTGAAGGTTATTTCAAAGCTTTAGCAATATATTGAAGGGTTTTTACAAAGCCTTAGTCATATTCTGAAGTTTTTATTTTTTTTGTTACAAAGATTTAATGATTTTCATGAATTTTTGGAGTTTTGCAGTATTTTTAATATTAAAACCAAGTTGTGGTGCTATCCTGAGGATATTTACAGGGCGTTAGTGCTGTTATGATTTTTTTTTTCTTTTTATAAAGTTTTGTTGAAATATGTTATTGGTGGTTTTTAATAAGCTTCAGCAATACATTGAGGGATATGAGGGTTTTTGCAATTCTCTTGTTATTCTGAGGGTTTTTATGGTTTTATAGACGTTGTGAAAACCTTTATAAAGTTTTAGCAGTACAGTAAACTTTCGCTTTACCATACTCGGCTGGACCAGTTATCGGATTTAATGGATGCTGAGGGTCCTTGGACAAGACAAATCATCCGGGACATACCCGATACCACCCACCTGTTAAATGGGACAAAACACGCAGACCTACTGGACAACTTCGGTCCCACTGAACACTTTTTTTCATTTAATGTATACTATCCGTTACATTGGGTGTATGACGCGGGCCTACCAGATCACTTCCCACTTGGTGCCGGCTGACTCAGAATGCAGCTACCAATCCTGGCTGTAATTTTTCCCACTCACTTGGGCTAGGTTAGGGGGGAGAAGGGTATGAAATGGGTATAGTTTTGATTTTTAGCACTAGAATTTGCTGTTTTGTACTCATTTATTGTTCAATCTGTGCTTGTAATCCCACATCAAGGAGGCCATCAGAATCACTGGATTATCGGCTTTATCGTATCGGGCTTTCCCCGCAGTTGATCCAGTATAGAGTGGGTTTACTGTGTTCTAAATATCTTCTACAAGGCTTTTCAATATTTTAAAGGCTTATACAAAGTTTTAGTGGTATTCTGAAGGATTTTGCTTATTTTTGTCTATATTCTGATGGTTTTTAAAGTCTTCAAGATACCCTTAAGATGTTTATGAAATATTTTGCAATATCCTGATGATTTTTCCAAGGCTCTGGTGTGATAATCTGAAGGTTTATGCACAGCGTTATTGATATTTGGGGGGTTCTTACAAAGCTTTAGTGATATTCAGAAAGTTTTTACAAAGTTTTAGCAGTATTATTAAGGTTTTACAAAGTTCTATCTATAAAGTTTTTTTTTTTTTTACAAAGTTTAACAATTTTGAAGGTTTTTACAAACTTTTGCTACATTCTAAAGAGCTTTCCAAAGTGTCAGTAGTGTTCTGAAGGTTCTTGCAAAGTTTTAGCAATATTTTAAAGGTTTTTGAAAAATTTTAAGTTGACCAGTATTCTAAAGGTTTATACAGTTTTTGTGAGTTTTAAAGCTTCGCAAAGTTCTAGCAATACTGTATTTTGAGAAGTTGTACTACCGGCTATGTTCTGATAATCTGCATTTTTTGTAGTTTTGTGGCATATGGATTAGCCTGACTGATGGACCTTAGAGGTTATTTTATTTTCATTTTTAAAAATCATTGTGTAAATATGATGGGCTTCATTGTAATTGGGATTATCATACTAGCTACTACTTATACTATTGCTACGGTACTACTACTACTACCGTTACTACAAACAGTAATAGATAATAATAAATCCATCCATCCATCCATCATCTAATCCTACGTTGCCCCCCGAAGAGCGTAGGAGCCCGGGGCTAGGCAAGTTGGTCCTGACATTTAAGATGAGATAGCTAATAAGAATAATATCGTAGTACCTTGGTAGTGGTAGTACCGGTAGTAGTTTTAGTAATAATGATAATATGTGTGCTGTATCAGACATGGGTAAGGGGGTAGGATTATTGAGGGACCGCAGCGTGGAGGTTTGGATAATCATCTTCATTTTTCTTTGGATTAAAAAAAGATAGCTGGGTGTAGTAAGAGTTACATATTAATTGGGGTAAGAATAATCATGGGGCTATTAAAAACAGATCTGCCGTGACCAAGAACATAGGGAAAAAAAAGGAAAAAAAAAATCACTGGGTAAGAAAAAATAAGAGCATAGCCACTGTATTAATTCTTAGTTCAAAAGTGAGGAAGATAATTGGGTAAGAAAAAAAAAAAAAGTCACTGGAAAAAGGGTACCTTATATATTGCGGTACCGGTACTTCTTACTTCAGAAGTGAGCAAGATGCTAGGGTAAGAAAAAATAATCTACCTATCTATCTGCAATAGCCCGACGCCCTAATCCCGCAAAGGGTGGCTACAGACAAAACGCCTCCAAGTCGCTCTGTCACCCACCATTTGACTACCCTCCCCCCAACTCACTCCCCCCTCCCTCACATCAATTCTTACTCCAGAAGTGAACAAGATGTCGGGGTTAGAAAGAAAAATACTCCCTAATGGTAACTGGGCATAGGGGTGAAAATGAAGGTCAACCCTAATGTAATAGAGTAACAGCCACAGTCACGAACCTCCTCTAACTTTATGGTCCAAGAAAACATTGTAAGAGTTTGTGAAAAGATTTGGCGACCCATTTTTCAGTATTTTCAAACTACTTCTGTTCTGGCAACGTGGAGGTTATAATTATGATTGTGAAGATTTACTGAAAAGTTGTCTTTAAATCCATAGGGGAGAATATTGCCTTCCGCAGTTGGGTTAGTGTTGGAAGGTGTGTGTGTGTGTGTGTGTGTGTGTGTGTGTGTGTGTGTGTTTACCCAAAATTACCTTTTTCCTCCCAGTTGGGTATATCTAAATACAACCTCTCTCTCTCTCTCTCTCTCTCTCTCATCATCATCATCATCATCATCATCATTATTATTACCCAGTATATTTTCAAGGTTTCTAATTATGACAAATAGCCTCTCCTAAGACCACTTAATTACAGTTCACTCAGTTTTGGCGACCACTCAACTCCATCATATTTCAAATGGTTTATGATTTTATGATTTATTAGCCAAATGAGTCAGTCACAGTTGGAAGCATTATTAGCACAGCTCTGTATTGATAGGTTAACTACAGGTATATATTATTTGTAATTATTGTGTAGCCTGGTACCAGTTTGTATAAATACCGTATGTATATTTTCACACACACACACACACACACACACACACACACACACACACACACACACACACAATTGCGACAGCCATTCATTAATACTGATGCTATGTTTTTGTTTATGTAATGTGTGTTGTTTGTTGTTGTTGTTGTTAATGTGAGGGAGCAAGTCTTTTGTTTTCATCTGTTATTTACCCGTAGTTGTGTTGGCGTTGTTGGTGATATTTAGTTGGATTATTATATTTTTTAAAATCATGGTGTAAATATGATAGGCTTCATTATAATAAGGATCATCATAGTAGCTACTGCTACTACTACCACTGCTACTACCACTACTGCTACTACTACTGCTATTAATATCGTAGTACCATGATGGTAATAGTATGGTACCGGTAATAGTAGTAGTAGTAGTAGTAGTACGGTGGTGGTGGTTTGTAATAGTACTGTAGTAGGCTATACAATACGGTGTATAATATATATATATATATATATGTATATATATATATATATATATATATATATATATATATATATATATATATATACCTAGGCTGCTTCCCCCAAGGAAAGGGAGGTGTGTGTGTGTGTGTGAGTGAGATCTAGCAGACATGGGTAAGGGGGTGGGATTAATAAGGGACCTGCAGCGAGTGGGTTTAGATAATTGACTTCTTTTTATTCGTAGATAGCTATGGAGGTGAATACGGAATCGAGTTGCAGATTAAGAGAAATATTTTTGCTGGCCATGAATGACATAGCTCACCACTAACCTCCACATTACTAACTTCCATCCTCTCGTGCCCCCAGGTGAAGGGTAAGATGCCCGGAAGTTATCAGAGCCAGGGCACGACCGGCGACCCATCGTGACCATCACCTCGCCCAGGTCACCCGACACGTATTCCCTAAGGACCCACTCGCCTTCCATCATCGGCCAACTACAGGTCAGCGCAGCCAGAATTTTCTTGAGCTTAAAGTGCGCTTTCAGTACCATAATGGTGTTTCAGTTACAGTTACTGAGAAAGGTATTGTGTAATAGAAACATTTCATTGTGGCAGAGTGAAGGAAATATAGGCTATATCCGACTAGTTTTGAGTTGGGTCATGCAAATCACAGATGCAGTTTTGTTGCATTGGTGCCTGTAGCTACTTCATGTAATGTCTGCGCGATATTTGCACGTATTTACCAAGGCCAAGATTTTCGTCCCTTTGTAACTTGTTTTACGTAGCTGGGGAGGGGGGGGGAGATGCAGCGGTTCTAGTACCTTTACAAGACATTTCTTCGGGACAAGGGCTGCTGTAGTTAATCCATCGTTACAATTCAGCGTTCAAGTTGAAGCGCTGGCAGTTTCTTTTGCTCCGTTAAAATGAACACAGTATATATAGTTTAACACTTGCTCCGGGCCACCCATACATAACATCTTGTCAGTAAAACACCTCCACGCTCCCATCATCTTGGTAGGGGGTTGGGGTCTTATCACGGGGAGAGGGTCGGGGCTGATAGGGGGAGGGTGTGATGGATAGGGGGTGGATGAGCAGGGGAGTGCCGCCTTCTGCTTCATAATTCAGCAGGAGCGGCGCCCCCCATCTATCATCACACGGATAATTTAATTTTTACCCCCTCCTCTGGGACCCATCCATACCAGCTTCACCCCCTCCCCCTCCTCCCCTTACCCTTCCCCCAACCACCGCCCCTCCTTTCCCCCCTACCACCCCTCCGCGTCCTCTCCTCAACCCCCAGCCTTCTTATCTCCCTCTCTCTCTCTTTTTTTTTTTTTTTTTTTTTTTTTTTAGTTCTCTCCTCTGTTCTCTTCTTTTTCTTCTATCCTTTCATTCTTCTCCTTCCTCTCACTTCGGTACCTCTCTCTTTCTCTCTCCCTTAACTCCTTTCCCTTTTCCCCTCCTCTCCTCTCTTCTCTCTTTTTTCCCCCCTCTTCTTCCAGGCCTTACTCCCCTTTTCTTAAGTACCCCTCACCTCACCCACTACCCTCAGTCAGTCCCCTTCCCCTCCCTCTCTTCTCTTCTCCTATTCTCTTCCTTTCTCCGTTGCTGTGATACCCTCCTCCCACCGCGACCCCTTTTTCTCTCCTCTTCTCATTTCCTCGCTTTTCTTTTCTTTTCTTTTCTGGATTATCTTCTCCTCATCTTCATTTCTCATCTTCATTATCGCATCTCCTTTTCCTTTTCGTCTGTTCTCTCCTCCATTCCCTTTCCCTCTCCTCTCCTCTCCTCTCTTCTCCCCTCCCCACTCCTCCTAACATTGTAAACATGACACTAGGGAAAGTTAGAGGGGGGAGGGGGGGTTATTGAGGGGAAGGTAAAGATGTATCGGTGTGTGTGTGTGTGTGTGTGTGTGAGAGAGAGAGAGAGAGAGAGAGAGAGAGGATGAAGAGACTGGGAATGTGTGTGTGTGTGTGTGTGTGTGTGTGTGTGTGTGTGTGTGTGTGTGTGTGTGCTTTTGAATATTCATGCTTGGTTACCTTTGTCTTGTTCTGTTTTCTTTTGGTTGTTTGTGGTGTTTCAGTGTTTGGCATGAGCTTAGTTCTCTCTCTCTCTCTCTCTCTCTCCCTCCCTCCCTCCCTCCCTCCCATCTCCTCGTCCTTTCCCCTCCCTTTCCTCTCTTTATCTCCCCTCTTCTCTTCCATTCCTTCCTCATCCTTTTTTCCTCTTCCCTCCGAACCCTCCTCCCCCTTATCCTCCATTCTCTCTCTCCCTTCTTCTTTTCCCTTGTTCCCCTCTTGGTCACTAACCTCTTCCTTTTCTCCTCTCCTCGCTCACTTCCTCTCCTCTTTCCTTTCCTTCCTCTCATCTCATTCCTCGCTCCCCTTCTGCCATCTCCCCCCTCCTTCCCCTCCTCCCCTCTTCTTTCGCCATATTCCCCTAGTCTCCTCCCCATCCTCTCTTAAAATATCTCTGCTAATATACACGAACATTTTCCTCCCCTCCCCTCCCCTCTCCTCTCTCCACTCCCACCCCTCCCCTCCCCTTCTCACGTATCCCCCTCCCTTTCTCTCTTTCTCTCTCTCTCTCTCTCTCTCTCTCTCTCTCTCTCTTTTCATACATACGACCTTTTAATTTAATTTTTGTTAAGTTTTTTCTACAATTAAAAAAAATAGACTCGCTGACCATACCGGGTTCCTGCGGCCCCCGGTTTTTATGGCTGTTATTTTAGGCTTTTAAATTCATATGATTTTATTTTTAATTCATTGATATGCGCCGGAATTTTGGCTCTATTATTTTTGAGTATTATTTTTTCACTTTTTTTTTTTTTTTTTGTTGGGGTGGGGGGTTCTGGGGTGTATTTTCTGTTTTGATTTTTTTGGGGGAGTGGGTGGTGGTGGTGGTGGTGGTGGTGGAGATAATGGTGGTGGTGATGGTGGTGATACTGAGAACAGTAGTGGTAGTCGTGGTGGTGGTTGTTCTGATAGTGGGAGTAGTAATAGTGCTTATCACGGTGATTATGGTGAATTTAATGGTTGTGGTGACGAGGATAAAAGTGATGAAGGTGATTGTGTTATAGTTACTCTCTCTCTCTCTCTCTCTCTCTCTCTCTCTCTCTCTCTCTCTCTCTCTCTCTCTCGATAGATAGATATAAATGATTTGTCTGTTGGCCTATATCAGTTTATTTTTTTAAGAGTCATATTTATCTCAGTTTTCTCTCGCAGTCCCCCTTCACCTCCCCCTCTCACAAGCATTCCTACATCAGACCAGTGCAGAAACACACACACACACACATACACACACACACACACGTATTTATATATTTATTTATTTTTTGAGTCTCCCCCTTCAGCCATAACAGACCCAGTTTGTAGCGAGTCCGTCTGGTATTAGTTGTGCAAAATACTCAAATTATTTTATTTTTAATGTACTGCCCCCACGCAATTACCAGCTCGTTACCTTACTGATTGGAGTGATTAGACTTGGGTTGCGAGGGCCCCCGGTGCTGCAGAGGGGCGCCTTCACGTGGTGGCATTGATGTAGTGGGGGAGGGAGGGGGGTGGCTGTGCTGTCTGGTTATACATACGTCCATCAGCTTCCTCCCTATCACCCCCCCCCACCAAAGAAGGATGGTGGACTGTAGGGAGTTGGGCAGCCTCATCCAGCAGTCCACCGGGTTCACGTTCATTTGAGCTTGGGACCACTACTACTACTACTACTACTACAACAAAACACCATCACTAGTAAAATTCCTTGTTTATTAATATGTTTATTATTATGCTGGCTCCGGACGATTTTATTCTGGGATTTTAGTAGTAAGGAGCTTATAATTCCACTTCTCGTGTATACTTTATTATATTCGAGATACCATTGGCTGATTGTTTTTTTTTCTCTAGGTAAGCTTGTAGTGAGGTGGCTTGTAACTCCCTCTCGTATACCGGTACCGGTACGGTATATAAATAAATAGATAGAAAAAAGGCAGATACATATGATACATACATACATATATTCATACATGCATACAAAGCTAAGGTACATACATACATACATATATTCATACATGCATAAAAAAGCTAAGGTATATACATACATACATACATTCATACATACATGCATACAAAGCTACTGTACTACAGACCGAGATAAGTGTTGATAGATAAAATATAGATTTTATTCGTTCCCACTATCTATCTGTCAAGCCATATTCATTAGTTTATCTGTTTCAAGTCATATCCATCTATCTTATCTGTCAAGCCACATCCAGCTATCTGTCAAGCCATCTAATATACTATAGCAGTAGCCGTGTGTGTGTGTGTGTGTGTGTGTGTGTGTGTGTGTGTTTTGGGCAGCCGAAACTACACATTCAAATCGCACCAAAATTGGCACAAAATCGCAACAAATTCGATGATGTGAAAAAACTTTGTCCCATCAGGATTGAAAAACTTTTGTTATAGTTAATGAGCGATCAAATTTTGACCAAAAACGCCGCTCCCGGCGCCCGGTCGGTTGCCGTGGCCGAGTGGTTAATATCTGGGACTTGCGTGCGGACAACTTGCGTTCCATTCCCGAGCCGAGGTGAGGGCGCCTTTCTTCGGTACGGAGGCGTCCTGGTGCACCAAAATTGGCATGAATATCGCAGAAATTCCCTGATGTCGAAAAAGTTGGTCCCATCTCGATTGATGATTTTTTATTAGAGTTAAGAGCGATCAAAGTTTGGTTCGAAAAACAGTTCATTCGGTACCGGGACTTTTAGGAATCGAGTCTACTCAGGCCCGAGGGACCCACGAGCACTTGTATCCATCTATATCATGCCATATGCATCGCTATCATGCCATAGCCATCTGTCTGCCTGTTTTTATAGTTTTTGTCTATCTGTGAGTCTGTCTCTACCTCTCTCCCTATTTATCTTTTTATATCTTTGTGTTCCTACAGCTGTCTTCGTCTGTTGTTCTGTTTCTCTTTCTGCTCAAATTGATGAAGTTACTAAGACATACATACATAGGCTATACATGCATACATAAATACTTAGTTCTAGATATGTTACAGTTCACCAGTTCTTATAGTCTCTCTCTCTCTCTCTCTCAAAAACGGTAACCCAAGCCACCTAGCGTAGGGGGAGAGAATTAATTAACATAGCGAGGGGGTTACTATCAATAATATTAATGCAGTCTGAGCATTAGTGAGAGAGAGAGAGAGAGAGAGAAAGTGTGTGTCAGATTACGGGCTAAGTGTGAGGTTGAGAGTAAAAAAGCGTGGATGAGTGAGTAAGAGAGTGAGCGAGTGAGAGAGCTAATAAAGAGAGAGAGAATTATGTCATGGTCTCAACCCTTCACTTTATTACATGTGTGTGAGGGAGGGAAATGGAGCGAGAGAGAGGGAGGGAGGGACAGAGGAAGAGGAAGAAGGACACAGTAAGACGAGATGAAGGGGGAAGAAGGGGAGAGAGGGAGAGGAAAAGAAAGAGGGAGCGAGAGACACTGCGACAAGAGAAGAAGAGGGAAGAAGGGGAGAGAGGGAGAGGAAGAGAAAGAGGGAGGGACACATTAAGATAAGAGGGAAGAAGGTGAAAATGAGAAGGAGGTTAGATGAGGAATGGAGAGAGGGGGGTTAAGGAGGGAGGGAATTGGTAATGAGAAAGAGAGCAGTTGAGGAAGAAGAGAGACATGAGAAAGAGAGAGGGTTGGTGAATTAGTGAAACAAAGAGGAGACAAAGAAGGTGGAGGGAAGAGAAAATGAGAGTGAGAGAGAGAGTAGGTGAGGAGGTAGAGAAAGTGAGAGAGGAAAGAATGACAGAGAGGGAGATACAGAGAAAAAAGAGTAAGAGGAGAAATACGGGTCACAGAATGAGTCAAAACAGAGAGGACTTAAAGACAAAAACAAGAAGCAAGCGGGGTAGGAGAGAGAGAGAGAGAGAGAGAGAAGGGGGGGAGAAAGAGACCTTTATTGAAAACAACCACCTCCCATAATTCTGTGGGGTACGGGAGGGTGTGTCGCCCCCCCCTTCTCTGTCTGTCTGTCTGTTCTCTCTCTCTATCTCTCTTTCTCCCTCTCTCTCTCCCCCCCGACATTTCCTCTTGTTTTTTCCCCATCTTATTTTTCTTCTGTTTATATAAATTCCTCTTTCACCAGTCTCTCTAATCTCCCTCCACCGACCACCCACACCCTCTTCTTTTCCTCCTCCCTCCATTCTCCCTTCCTCCCTCCCTCCATAACTCCTCCCTTGTTCTCTCCCCTTCTCCCTCCCTCCCTCCCTCCCTCTGTCTCCCTTCACCATTATGTCCTAATACTTAGTGGGCTAAACAGGCACGTTCTCTCTCTCTCTCTCTCTCTCTGTCTTCCTCAGTAGAACGAACGCACTATGCAGTTGTAAAATATTAACTACCATTGCAACCATTAAGCAACCATAACAACTTTGACAATAACTTCCATAGCCACAATTACCATAACTACCGCATTACCATGATGACCACCATTAATTGCTACCTTACCATAGCCACAACTACAGTAACTACCATGTCTCCCATACTAATCACTACCATAAATACCTACCCCTACCATTACCATAACTACAAATACTGTCACTTCTGCCATAACGACCACTACCATCAATTGCTGCCTTACCATTACCACAACTACAATTACTCTACCACATCTACCATAGTGACTACTGCCACTACCATTAATAGCTACCTGTACCATTACCACAACTACCACAACCATTACCACACTTAGGTAAGCAATTCCGTAAGCTCCACGGCTCTACTTATATTTTAGCCCCCCCCACCCCTCCACACCCTCCATTTTCTATGCTGAATACGCCCCCTCCCGCCCACCCTCTCTCCCTTTCATTCCTCCCATTTTTCTTTCTTCATTTTCTTTCTACTTTTCGTCTTCATTGTTTCATCATTATCATCTTTATCATCATCATCATTATTATTCATCTTTTTCCTCCAACTCTGTTTTGCTACTGTCTTGTTTGCTTTCACTTTCCCCCGTTCTCTGTAATTTTCTTTCATTTCTCTCTCTCTCTCTCTCTCTCTCTCTCTCCATAGCCCATCACATAATCCCGTCACACACACACACACACACACACACACACACACACACACACACACACACCTCGTTTTTCCTTACAATCCCTCCCAGCCTTCCTCATTTATCCCTCCTCCCCACATTTTCCCCCTCTAACCCCACCCCCTCACACTCCCAACCTTCTCTTCAACCTCATTTCACACCTGTTCCTCCCCTCTCCCTTCATTCTAACCCACTTCTTCCACCCTGTTTCTTCCCCACACCCTCCTATTCCTCCCCCTTCCCACACACACACACATTCCCACACCCAACATATTCTCCAGTTTCTTATCTACAGTTACCTCCACACTCCTATCCATAACTCCTCCCCCATCCACCCTCCCTCCACATCACCATAGTCTCCTTACCCAACACCATCCCTACCTCCCTTCTCTCTCTATACCCCACCTTCCCCTCCTCACACCCCCACATGACCACCCCCCTCCACTCATCCCAGTTTCTTTGCACCCGTGCCTGTGAGACCGTGTGTAGATAATAGATAGAACAATGTTGTAAATAAGACCCTAGTGCAGCTTGGAATTACATTTATGCGGCTGTTATGCATATGTGGACGCTGCAGCCAGAGTATGGGGGTGGGGAATGAGGGAGGGGTGTAGGGGGAAGTTGGAAGGGGAGGGGAAGAAGGGGTAGGAAGTGTTGGATAGAAGGGAGAGACGTGGAGGGAGAGGTGGAAAGGAGGGAACGTGCGATGCGATAGGGAGAGAAAATGTGAGGGGAGAGGAGGAAGGGGGAGGAAGCGTTGGGTAGAAGGGGGAGATGTGGATAGATGGGGAGGTGGAGGAAGAGATGGAAAATGGGAACGGAGGAGAGGGAGGGGGAAGTGAGACAAGAGAGATGTAGATGGATATGGTTGAGAGGTATGGTGGGGGAATGGGGAGGGGTGAACATGACAGGAGAAGGCATGGTGGGTGGAAGTGTGAAGTAGAAAGTGGGTGAGTGGAAGAGGAAGGTGTGGTTTTGTTGGGTTGGGGGACAGGTGAGGAAGAGAAAAGCTAGTGGGGAGGGAAAGGGAGTCAATTAAGGAAAGGTGTGGGAGAGTGTAATGGGGAAGACAGGAGGTGAAGGGGGAGTTTTGGGGAAAATAGGGAGGGAGATGTTGTGGGGAGGGGAGCAAGTGGAAAGGGTAGGAAAGTGGGTGGGGTTGGGCAGGGAGGGGGGAAGGTAGGGGAGAGGAGAAGCTTGGTGGTTATGAGAAGGGGATTAAGTAGAAGGGGTGGGGAATAGAGGGGGAAGGAGCAGGGAGAGAGAGCGTGGGTGAAAGAGAGAGTAAGGGAAATGAGTGCGGGAGAAATCAGAGGTGTGGGAGAGATCGTTAAAACAGAAATACACAGGTAAATAAAAATGTTCCAAAATAGGTCATGGTAGGCCGGGATTCGAACCTGCGTGATCAGAATTACCAGTTCAATAAAATGAGCACTTGAATTGGGGTGGGGAAGGAGTTACATAAGACCACACAGACATGGAGGTCCTTTCGTAATTGTCCGGCCTTAATGGGAACAGATAGACTGGCTTGGATACGCGAACCACACAGACATCCAGGTGCTCTCGTGGAACAGATACACAGATCACACAGACGTTGAGTTTCCCTTTTAGGTGCCCGGCTTTAATGCTGATGGAAAGGTTTACTCTTGAATTGTAGAATATTTACTGCCTGTTTTAATTTATTCTTGCTGTCATCTGGTGATTATTTAAAGTAGGAATAGTAAAGGCTGTAGCTGACTTCTAGAGAGAGAGAGAGAGAGAGAGAGAGAGAGCTACATGACAGGCAGGTACTCAGAAAACAGGAGTGGAAGGAATAGTAGAAAAATGAGAGAGAGAGAGAGAGAGAGAGAGAGAGAGAGAGAGAGAGAGAGAGAGAGAGAGAGAGAGAGAGAGAGTATGGGGTGGGGGGGGAGGTAACAAACACAGACCCTTCGCGAGTAATTATATTTTCAATGAGTGTTCTAAAATCGGTAAATATCTTGCTGGCTTAATTGTCTCGCTCAGTAACCTCGCTCCGACACCCCAGCCAGCCAGCGCTACTATTATTGCTATTATTTCTGCTATTTTTTGGGGAGGGCGAGGCTATTATTTGAAGGTTATTAGGTATTATGCTCACACTCTGCCCCCCTTTTATTTTCTAGTTCGTTTTATTATTGCTATTACTGCTGCTATCTTTTTTACTGTTATTCTACTCCTATTTTTTTTGGGGGGTGGGGCTATTATTGGAGGGGTATTAGGTATTATGCCCTCAGACTCTGCCCCCCCTTTTTTCTAGTTTTATTATTGCTATTTTTTCTGCTGTTATTTTTTTGAGGGTGGGGCTATTATTTGCGGGTTATTATGCTACCTGTGCCTTTTTAAGTTAGGTGTTTGATGCTGTTATTGCAGTTATTTCCTTTTTTTTTTTTTTTTTTTTTTTTTTTTTGGCTGGCTGGGGGTAGTATAAGATGGTTATAAGGTATTATTTGGGCATTTTTTAATGTATTGTTGGCTACCTCGCTGTTATTGCTATTTCCACTAGCCTACCTGCTATTTTGGGGGGGGGGCTGTTAGTTATTATCCAGCTCGCTATTATTATTATTATTGCTATTATTTCCAGCTGTTATTATTACTGCTATTATTTCCACAAGCTGCTATTTTTTTTTTTGGAGAGTTGGGCTATTATTTGAGGGCTATTAGGTGCCATTTTTACCTTTATTACGTCAGGTGTGTTCTTGTATTCTCATGCAGTTGTGATTTTGGGGGTATTTTTTATTTATTTTATTTTTTTGCTGTGGCCATTGTTTTAATTTCTTGGCTATTATTTGACTTTTTAAAATAGCAAATTTAGCTCGTGTCTGGCCTATTTTTGTGGTTATTTTGTTTATTAATGAGTACTGTTGCTCTTTGCTTGTTGCTATTTTTTGTTATTTTTTTTCTATGCTTGTTTTAATTGTCTCGCTCAGTAACTACGCTCCGACGCCCACCTAGCGCTATTATTATTGATATTATTTCCTTTGCCTGCCATTTTTTCTAGGGGAAGGCTAGTATTTGAGGGTTAGTATGCTCTTTGTAGTCAGGTGTTTGTGCTATTATTTCTATTTCGATTATTTGAGCTTTTTTGTGGTCTGTTATGTTGCCTACCCTGCTATTGTTATTGCTATTATTTCCACTGGCTGCTATTTTTGAAGGTTAGGGCTATTATTTATGTTATTAGGTGTTATATTCGTCCGCTATTATTACAGCTATTCACTGATTTTTAGGTGGATTGGACTATTATTTGAGGTTATTAGTGGTTATTCGAGCGTTTTTGAGTCAGCCTACCCTGCTATTGTTATTGCTATTAGCCTGTTTCCACCCTGACTGCTATTTTTGGAGTTTAGGGCTATTATTTGTTATTATGTTCCAGCCTGCTATTATTACTGCTATTTTCACTGAGTTTTAGGTGGATTGGGCTATTAGTTGAGGCTATTACATGGTCTTATTTCAGTATTTTTAGTCTTCATGTTGGTACCCTGCTGCTATTATTGCTATTAGCTTCGTCCTCTATCCCCCCCACCCCACTACCCTCCTTTTCCCCTTCCTACCACCTCTCTCCCCCTCCTATTCCTCTCCTCTTTCCCCTCTCCCCCCTCCCCTTTACTCCCCAACCCCCCTCTTCCGCCGTCTCCCACATTTATTCCCTCCTCTCTCTCTCTCTCTCTCTCTCTCTCTCTCTCATTCACCCCCCCCACCCCCTCCGCTGGCTATATTAACAAAAACAGGGTCGGAACTATTGCGGGGAGATATTAACAGGGAAATAAAAGATGCGCGCTGGAAACTGGAACGATAATTTAGTTTGTGGAGAGTAAACCCGGGATAACGCAAAATGGTATTATTATTATTATTATTATTATTATTATTATTATTATTATTATTAAGGGAACTGAATTTTGAATTATACATAATTCCAAAATACAGGAAAAAGCTTAAATTTAAAAGAAAATATTTCTGCATAAAATAGCAAATATTACAATTAAGTTACGTATATGTTTATTATATGCAATATATGTACGGTATATCTATCTATCTATATACTGCATTTATATTAGGAAGATTTCCGAGATAACTCTAAGAAACATTTTCTGATTCGTCAAATTCGCGTTGATTATGCAACAGGATATTGAATGACCAGTGATATTGTGTGTGTGTGTGTGTGTGTTTAACAGAAGTAAGAGACAATAACTCGGGTGTGCCTAACCACATCCCTTGATTGTAACCATGACATTTGTTGGACATCGTGAAAAGTGGGTGGAAAAATGAACGCGTCTTTAGTGTATGAATGGATGGGGCTAGATGTGGAGCTTAGGGTATTGATGATAAGAAGGAAGAGAGTTGGTGATTGGACAGAACCCGGAACAACACCACTGTCGATAGTTTACAAGGACTGGGGCCGTATACAACAGCAGATACAAAGCTGTCGTAACGCAAACTTGCAGTGGAGACACAGGAGGGAAACCGTAGGAGGACAGTTAAGTAAAGTTTAAAAAATTTGACCCAGACTCTAAAAGAACTAGGAGATGTGAAGAGGAGACGTTTTAATAGAAGAGAAAAAAAGTTGACTAATTAATCGGAGAGGAGTGGGTGAAGGAGCCCGCATAACGATCTTAAAGAAGGTTATTAAAGAAATGTAAAGGAAAACATGCATCAAAATCTTCGTCTTGAGAATTGAGAAACTTTTAGAAACTCGGAAAAGTAGGACAGTCAGGTGATAGAGAGTGGGAAACGGTCACCCCTCTTCTGGACAGGCTGAATGGGGACCTATTTCCAGCAGGGGTTTGTTAAGTTGGGTTAGGGTGGAGATGGATTGGGTTAGAGTGGGTTTGGGTGGAGATGAACTGGGATAGGATGGGTTTAGGTGGAGATGGATTGGGTTAGGATAGGTTTAGGTGGAGATGGATTGGGATAGGATAGGGTTGGTGGAGATGGATTGGGTTAGGAGAGGTCTGGGTGGAGATGGATTGGGTTAGGATAGGTTAGGGTGGAGATGGATTGGGTTAGGATAGGTCTGGGTGGAGATGGATTGGGATAGGATAGGGTTGGGTGGAGATGGATTGGGTTAGGTGAGGTTTGGGTGGAGATGAATTGGGTTAGGATGGGTTTGGGTAGAGATGGATTGGGTTAGGATAGGTTTGGGTGGAGATGGATTGGGATTGGATAGAGTTGGTGGAGATGGATTGGGTTAGGAGAGGTTTGGGTGGAGATGAATTGGGTTAGGATGGGTTTGGGTAGAGATGGATTGGGTTAGGATAGGTTTGGGTGGAGATGGATTGGCTTGGGATAGGTTAGGGTGGAGATGGATTGGCTTGGGATAGGTTAGGGTGGAGATGGATTGGCTTGGGATAGGTTAGGGTGGAGGTGGATTGGGTTAGGATAGGTTAGGGTGGAGGTGGATTGGGTTAGGATAGGTTTGGGTGGAGATGGATTGGGTTAGGATAGGTTTGGGTGGAGATGGATTGGGTTAGGATAGATTTGTCCAAAGCTGTTTATTTTGGTTTATAACACCTTACTGCCGTCTTCCGTGTTAGATAAATCCTTCCAATATCGTCACAACAGCATAGCCTGAGTAACTTACAAAAGGATATTAATCAACCAGGTCCAAAAATAAATCGCTGAGGAAGTCGTGTTAGGGAGCTTCCTTAACCGTGGAGAATACGAATTCATGCCGCGTTATACAGAATACAAAGATCCTTGGTAATCTTTTGGGTTTGAAACATGGCGCGTTGTAACACGGCATGCGTCGACCAGAGAAGAATACCACTAGGCTACCACTGTATTATAGAGGCGCTTGTACCGAAACTCTGATACATAATAAAATACATATATAGACCTACATACAGACAGATAGATAAATAGATAGATTTTAGATAGGTACGTACATATATATTCTACTCGTATACCATATGTTTTCCTTTCATCTACATATAGCCTAGCTTCCCGTAGGTTTCATTCCATCCATCACTATCCAATTTTTACTTCGCGCTTCTGTCATCTTTCTCCATCCATTCATCCAGGCCTATTCATCCATTTTTCCCTACAGCGTATTGCCTCTCGTCCATCCAACCATACAACCATCCATCCATCCTTCCTGCAGCCTGTATACCCCTCATCCATCACCCTCCATCCATTTTCCATACAGCATATTGCACAGGGTCCATCCATCCATCCATCCATCCATAGAGCCTGTTACCCCCCATCCTTCTTCCTCCATCCATTATCCGTACAGCATATTTCTCCTGATCCATTCATCCATCCATCCCTAGAGCCTGTTACCCATCATCCATCACCCTCCGTCCATCCATCCATCCGGCTGAGCTAAGAGGCTGTATGGGGGAAAATGGAATGGGCTAGATTGATTGTGATTATGTCAAGTGATTAGAGGGGAGGAAGGGAAGAAGGGAGGGAGGGAGGAAAATGAGAAGCGGTGTTTAGGGGAGAGAAGAAAGAGAGTGAGGAAAGGAGGATGAATGGAGAGGAAGGGGGAAGGAGACAGGGAGGGGATGGGAAATTTGAAGAGTTGAGAGAGAGAGAGAGAGAGAGAGAGAGAGAGAGAGAGAGATTTTAAGAGTATGAAATGAAGGGGAGATAAAAAAATAATATGACGTTGGAATTTAAAATATAAATTCGAAAAAAATTAAAAAGTAAAAATAGAAAAAACAAGTAAATAAGGTGGAGGAAGAAAGAGGGAAGGAAGGAGGAAGAGAGAGTATTAAGGAAGGGAGAGGGGGAGGGAGGGGAGGAGAGAAAGAGGGAGGGAGGGAGGGCTAAAGAGGCGAGCATAATAGCGTGTGTGACAGGAGGCGTATGTAGGGAGGGAGGGAAGGAAGGAGGGGAGAGGAAGAGGGAGGGGAGGGGAGGAAAGGGAGAGAAACATGGAACAAGGAAGAGGAGGGAGAAATAGAGGGGAGGGGGGAGGGGAGGGAGAGAAACAGGGAGCAAGGAAGGGGGGAAGAGGAGGGAGAAAGAGAGGGGAGGGGGGAGGGGAGGGAGAGAAACAGGGAGCAAGGAAGGGGATGAAGAGGAAAAGGGAGGGGAGAGGAGGAGAAAAACAGGGAGGGTGGAAGGGAAGGCTAGGACAGGGAGAGTGAGGGTAGGGAAAATGGGAGAGAAAGAGGGAGGGGGAAGTGAGAAGGAAGCTGGGTTTAAGGGAGACAGTAGGGAGAGATGGGGAATAGTGGAAGAGAGGTAGGAGGGAAAGAGGAAGGAAAGAAGAGAGGGAGGGAGGAGTGGAGGGTAGAAGAAGAGGAGGGAGAGAGAGAAGGAAGGAAGCTGGAACAGAGGAAGGGAGGGAGAAAAAGGTAGAAAAAGAAACTCGGAGGGAAAGAGGGAATTTGAGAGAGAGAGAAAGGGAGAGAGAGAGAGAGAGAGAGAGAGAGAGAGAAATCAGACACCCACTTTTACATTATCGGAAAAATAAGTTTTTTTTTTTTTTTTTTTTTTTTTTTTTTTTTTTTCCAGCCCAGCCGGTCATCCATTCCCCTACCATCTATCTGTGTCTGTCTGTTTATCCGTCTATCTATCTACAGAGTATCTATCTGTCTCGTTTATTTTTTCCCAAACATAATATACCGGTATTTAATCCACCCTATGTCTTTATCTTTTTATCCATCTGTATTCAGCTCATATATCCTCCATCCTTCCACCCATTCCATCCATCACTTCAACTGGTTACTCTTTCATGTATGTATCCATCCATCCGCCCGTCCGTCCATTCATCCTTCCATCCATCCATCTATCCAGCCAGCCATAAATCCATCTATCAATCATTCTACTCTCCATCCATCCATCCATCCGTCCGTCTGTCCGTCCTCCCTTTCATCCTTCCATTCATCCTTCCATCCATCTATCCAGCCAGCCATAAATCCATCTATCAGTCCTACTCTCCATCCCTCCATCCACTCACCCGCCTCAGCCGCCACTGCTCACTGCCAAGCCCACTCATAGCAGCAATTGTGAGAGGGTTCCGTTACACACTTATGTTGAGAGGGAGGGGGAGGGGACAAAGGAGGGAAGGAGGGAGGGAAAAGAGAGAGGGGGGGAGGAAAGGAGAGGTGGGTAGGGAGGGAAGAGAGAGAGAGTGGGGGGGAGAGGAAAGAAGAGATAGGTAGGAGGGTTTAAATGGGAAAGAGGAGGAAGAGGGAAAGAAAAGAAAAGGTGCAGAGATAAAGGGAAGAGAGAAAAGGAGAGGTTGGTAGGGAAATGGAAAGAATAGGGATAAGGAATAAGGGAGAGAGAGAGGGGGGGGGTAGGACTGAGGTGGAGAAGGGAAAGTATGGGGAAAAGAAAATGAAGAAAGGGAAACAATAAGGGAGAGGAAAGAAGGAAGTATAGGAGAGAGAGAGAGAGAGAGAGAGAGAGAGAGAGAGAGAGAGAGAGAGAGGAAAATTAATGGACGAATAGATAAAAGCGAGATATGAGAGAGAGAGAGAGAGAGAGAGAGAGAGAGAGAGAGAGAGAGAGAGAGAGAGAGAGAGAGAGAGAGACGGGTGGGGGATCGGGGAAGGAAAATGAAAGAGATTGATAAATAGATTGATAGAGAGAGAGAAGAGAGAAGGGGGGGAGGGAGGGAGGGAGAGAGAAGCACATGCCGAGAGCTAATCAGAGAAGAGGAGGGAGGGAGAGGGTTTGAGGGATGTTGGGAGGGTTTGAGGCTAAAGGGAGGGAGGGAGGGAGGAAGGGTGTGAGTGGGGAAGGGGAGGCAACTGGGCGTGAGGGGAGAGGGAGAAAGGAGGGCGTGAGGGAGGGGAGGAGAAGGGAGGGAGAAAAGAAAGGAAAGAAGGGCGTGAAGGAGAGGGGGAGGGAGGGAGACAGAGTGTTAGTAGTGATTAAGAGGGAATGAGAGAACTGAGGGTGAATGGGTGGGTGGCGGAGGTGAGGAATGGATGGATGGGTGAGTGGTGACATGGGTGAGGGAGTACATGACGGTGGGTGGAAAAAATGGATGGAAAGTGGATGAGAATTGATGTGAACATGGGGCAAACGTGTTAAAGGTGGGTTGTATGGGAAGATGGGGTGAGGGTGGGGTGTGTAATGGGGTAATGCGAGGTATGTGGATGGGGTGAATGAGCGAAGACATAGGGGTGAGGTGGGGAGATGTGGAGAGAGTGGGTATGGATTGCATGGATGTGAGGAAGTACAGATTAGATTTTTTGCTAGGAAAAAAAAATAATGAACAGGATTAAAAAGGAAAAGAGTTGCACCGAAGATATAGCTGACATCAAAGAAAACAGGATTGATAAAAGGCGTCGGTGTGAGGGATGGGTTTGAGATGAATGAAAGTGTGAGGGTGGATGAATGGGTGAATGAAGGAGTGAGAACCGGGAAATATTGTGAGGATGGATGATGGGTGAAGTCGGGTGTGAGATTGAGTGAATGAATGGGAGAGAAGTAGGATGAATGGGTGAATAAAGGAGCGAGAATGAGGAACTGTGGTGAGGATGGGTAAATGAGTGAGGATAGGTGAAAGAATTTGAGATGGATGAAGTGGGTATGAGATGGGTGAACGAATGTATGTGAAAAATGGGGGGAATTGAAGTGACGATGGGTGAATGGGTGTTAAAATGGGTGACTAGGGTAGATGGGGAACTAAATGGGGAATGGAAATGAGGGGCGACCACAGGGGATTAGGGATTGGGAGGTAGATTAGGGAACTGGATTATGGAGGTGAATGAGGGAGGCGAATGAGGAATATGGATTAGGGAGAAGAGAAGGATGAGGGAGAAGATTAGGGATTAGGGGAGGTGGGTAATGAAATTGGATTAGGAAGGAAAAAGGAATAGGCCTGTGGGTAAAAGAAGAAAAATAAAAGTACTGGTAATGATGATAGTAATAATAATAATAATAAAAATAATAATAATAATGACTAAACGCAAAATAAACAAAAGGTCAGGGAGAATCGCGGTTCTAATAAGGGTCTTTGTTAAATTCTGCGGGAGATGAGTGCCCCGTATCCGAAAAACCTTAGTGAGTGACTGACGGACAGCCTCGGTTCAAAGATGTTCCCGCATCAAAATAGGAATGGGAACAGAGAGGTGGTTTGGAGAACGGGGAAAAAAATTGAAAGACAGTTTAGTTTATTGAGAGGAGAAAAGGAGAGGAGAGAAATGGGAAGAAGAGAGGAGAGAAAAGGAGGGGAATGAAGAGGAGAGATGAGGAAAGGAAAGGAAAGGAGAGAAGATGTGAGAGATTTCGTGTGGATGGGAAGAAATTAGGGGGGAGGAAAAGAAGAGAAGATACGAGAAGAGAAGAAGAGGAGAAACTGAGGTACACCATAAGAAAAGGAAAAGAAGGGAGTGGAGGGGAAGAGAGATGAGCGGGGAGGAAGAAGATGAGGAAGAGAAGAGAAAGAGGGAAAAAAGAGAAGAAAGGAGAAGAGTAGAGAGAAATCGTGAAAAGAGAGTGCAGAGGGGAGGAAAAGAGAATAGACTAGAGAAGGGAGTAGAGGAAAAGAGAGAAGGAGAAGAGAGGTGAGAAAATAAAAGAAGAATGGAATAGAAGAGTAGGGAGAAGTCACAAGAAGGAGAAGAGAGGAGAAGAGTAGAGAGAACGCATGAGAAAGAGGAGAGAGGAGAGGAGTAGAGAGAACGCATGAGAATGAGAAGAGAGGAGAAGAGTAGAAAGAAGGCATGAGAAAGAGAAGAGTGTAAAGAGAAAGCCTGAGGAAGAGAGGAAAAGAGTAAAGAGAAACTATGAAAAACGAGAAAAGAAAGAGGGAGAGAGGGGAGGAAAAGAGGAGTGCGTGTGTGTGGCAGTGAGTCCTAGGGCATTGTGCAGTGGCTTAAGCCCCCCTCCCCTCCAACCCCCCCATCTAAACCCCTCTGTGGCCACCCCGATCACCGCTGGAGGGGTTTGGGGGGGGTGGAGGGAGGGGGAGATAAAAAAGGGAGGGGAGGGGTAGATTTGGGGAGGGTTGTGAAAGGAAGAGGGGGGACTTAAACAGAAGGGTATATCAATGAAGCTGCCAGATCGAGTGGGGTGGTGGTGTGTATGGTTGGGTGGATGGATGATTAGGTGGTTGGATGGATGGCTGTTTGGAGGGATGGAGATTAGGTGGATGGGTGGATGGCTGTTTGGAGGGATGGGAGATTAGGAGGATGGTTGGTTAAGTGGCTGGATGAATGGTTGTCTAGAGAAATGGCTGGTTGGGTGGATGGTTGATTAGATGTTTGGGTGGTTGGGAGTTGGTAGTTGTGCCTGGTTCGATGAATGGTTGATTAGATGGTTGGATGGGTGGATGGTTGTATGGTTTGATGTATTGATGGATGACTGGGATAGTAGGATGATTGGATGGAAGGATTGATGACTATGGTGGGATGGTTGAATGAGTGAGTGTTTACGTGATTAGGTGGATAGTTGTTATGATTGAATGGATGGATGGTTGGTAGATTATGTTGGTTGAATGGATGGATGAATAAATGGGTGAATGCCAGGCTGGATGGAAATATGGGTAGATGATTGAGGTTGATCTGAAGAACTAGTATATTTTAAAAATGGATTCTTATTAGCCTCAAGACATAGATGGATAGATAGATAGATAAGTAGATAGAGAGAGAGATAGGTATATAGGTACCGGAAAGTAGTTTGATAGGTAGTTGTGTAGATAGATAAATAGATAGACAGGCAGACAGACGGATAGATGGAGAGATATATAGGTTATGTGGAGGAGTGGAATAGAATGAAAGAGTGAAGAGCTCATGGATGGATAGGAACTCAACAGGTGATGCTGTGTGTGTGTATGTGTGTGTGTGTGTGTGTGTGTGTACTTTATACGCACACTGATTCGCACCTACTCATAACACTCTCTCACTTTCCCTCATTGTACACTTACTCTCACTTTCTTACTCTCTCACTCTGATTTATACCCATTTCACTCTAACTTGCCTTCTTATCTTGAATACTGATCTGTAACAATAGCTTAACCCTAAGATATGCTAGTCACGAAGAAGTGCCATGGAAAAGATGTAGAGTCGTAGCATTGTCTTTCCGACCCTGACTTAAGTGAATTGCAGAAGGACGAAACTCTTGGCCAAGTTAAGGTGAAAGGAGTATAGTAGGAACCAACAGACCTGTAGCTAATTACATATTTTCTTATGCCTTTATTTTTTTTACATATATTTTCTCTTATTAATTTTGCTTTTAGTCTCTCTCTCTCTCTCTCACACACACACACACACACACACACACACACACACACACACACACACACACACTAACCCATTCAGCACGCAGTTACACCAACTCTTTCTCATTCTGCACACACACTCTCACTCCCTCCCACCCAACCACACCCTTCCTCCCACCCACTGAGATGCACACTGCCGCCCACCCCCCAACCCACGCCCACACCCCCCACCCCCTCCCCGTCCGTGGGAAAGATGGAAGCAGCGGGGGGTGGGGGAGGAAAGAGGAGAGGGGAAGGGGAGGGGAAAAGGGGAATGAAGGGGAATAGGAGGGAGGAAAAGGGGAAAAGGTAATGTCTGGAGAAGAGGAAGAGAGAAAAAAATAAGAGGTGTAGAGGGAAAAAGGGTTGGGAATCAAGGGGAAAAGGGAAAAGGGGGGAAGAGGGAGGGGAAGGGAGAGAGGAAAATAGTAGGAAAGGATACGGTAAGTGTTGGGGATGGGGAAGGGGAAAATGATGGGGGAAAGGTAGGGAAAGGAAAAGAGAGAAACCGGGAAAGGGGAAAGAGATAAGTGTTGGGGATGGGGAATGGGAAATTGATGGGGGAAGGGGAAGGAGTGAGTGTTGGAAAAGGGGGAGAACGGGGAAGGGGAAAGGGCTAAGTTGGGGATGGGGAAAGGGAAAATGATGGGGGAAGGGGTGAGTGTTGGCGATGGGGAAATGGGAAAATCATGGGGAAGGAGCTGTTTTGAGATGAAAGAAAGGGGAGAAGGAGTGATTGGAGGAGAGGGGGAATTGGGAAGAGAGGTTAGATGGAGGTTTGGAAGAAGGGATTAGGAGGGGAGTGAAGGGAAGGAAGGGGGGGTATGGAAGGCGTTGACAAGCCGAAGGATGATTAGGAAGGGGAGGAGAGAGAGAGAGAGAGAGAGAGAGAGAGAGAGAGGGGCAAGAGATAGGTCAGGAGTATTATAGAGGGAAAGAGGAAGATGTCAGAGGAGAGGGAGGGAGAGAGACGGGAGGAAGGATGGGGAGGAGGGAAGGGGAGAAGGGAGCATTGTGGGGCGAACAAAGCCTCCCTGCCCCCTGGTTGAACCTCCTTGCTTCATTATTAGTACACCCGCCGTGGGAGGGAGAGGGTGGAATGATGGGGAGAGGGAAGAGGAGGAGGAGGAATGATGGAGAGATGGAAGAGGGGAGGAATGATGGAGAGACGGAAGAGGGGAGGAATGATGGAGAGACGGAAGAGGGGAGGAATGATGGAGAGACGGAAGAGGAGAGGAATGATGGAGAGACGGAAGAGGGGAGGAATGATGGAGAGACGGAAGAGGGGAGGAATGATGGAGAGACGGGAGAAGGGAAGAATGATGGAGAGACGGAAGAGGGGAGGAATGATGGAGAGACGGAAGAGGGGAGGAATGATGGAGAGACGGAAGAGGGGAGGAATGATGGAGAGACGGAAGAGGGGAGGAATGATGGAGAGACGGAAGAGGGGAGGAATGTTGGAGAGAGGGAAGAGGAGAGGGAGGAATGATGGAGAGACGGAAGATAGGAGGTAATGTGGTGAGAGGGAAGAGAAGGAGGATTGGTGGGGAGAGAAAGGAATGAGAGGTGAGAAGGAAGGGGGGAGAGAGAGAGGAATGGGAGGTGAGAGAGAGAGAGAGAGAGAGAGAGAGAGAGAGAGAATTTAGTTTAGGGAGGGGGAGGGGGAAGAAGACTGGTCTAAGGGAAATTGGGGAGGAGGAGGGCGAGGGAGAAGGGGTGGGGGAGAGAAGTGGAACAGAAATGACAGGAAAAGGAAGGAAGAAAAGAGGAGAGGAGGGAGAGGAAAAAAATGGAAAAAAGAAGGGAAGAAAAGGAAAGGAGAGGAGGGGGAAAGAGAATAGAGGGGAGTGATAAGTGGGGAGAGAAAAAAATTATTGAAGGAAGGAAGGAAGAATAGGAGAAAGGAAGACACATTGTTAACGGGATGTAGAGAGAGAGAGAGTGTGCTGCAACAAGTATGCCTCTAGTCTCTCTCTCTCTCTCTCTCTCTCTCTCTCTCTCTCTCTCTCTCGTGTATGTGATTAAGAGAAATAGTAACATGCAGCAGAGAGAGAGAGAGAGAGAGAGAGTAGAGGAAGTGAATCGGTGAGCAAGTGAGAGAGGGGAAGGAGTGTGTGTAACGGTAGGGGGGAGGGAAGGGGGGAGAGGTAGGGAGAGGGGAGGGGGTTTTCATTGTATTGTCCTCCCCTTTGTTAATACCCCGTCATAATAGAGCACCCCCTTCCTCCTCCCCCCACCCCTTCCCCCTCTCCCTCCCCTCTATCCTTCCCTCCCTTCGTCCGTTTCCTCCCCTCACCCCTTTCCCCTCTGCTTCCCTCCTTTTCCGTCTCCTCCGCTTTCCTTCCCCTTTCCCTCCTCACTCCCACTCCTTTTCCTCTCCCCCCTCTTTTCCTTCATTCTCAACCCCCCATTCCTTTCCCACCTCTCTTTACTCCCCACTTCATATTTCTCTGTTTCCCTCTCCCCCTAGTCTTTCCTCCCCATTCTCACCCCTCCTCCCTTCTTATGTCTTCACCATCTTTTCATCTTCTCTTCACCATCTCTTTGTGTCCCCATCATTCATCTTCCTCCTCCTCTCCTCTCTTTCCCTCTCCCGTTATTCTTTCCTCTCTTTTCCACTCCCCTTATTCGTTCCTCTCTTTTCTCTTCTCTTTTCCTCCTCTTTCCTTTCTCACCTTCTCTCCGTCTTTCTTATCTCCTTTTCATCTTCTTCCTGCTTTCCTCTTTCCCTTGATTTTCCCACTCTCCACCTCCTCTTCTCTTTCTCTTCTCTTTTACTCTTTTCTTCCTCTCCTCTTTCTGTCTCCCCTCATTCCCTCATTTCTGTCCATCTCGTTTTTCTCTTCTTCCTGTCTTCCTATCCTCTTACTTTTGCCAGGCGTCATGTTTTTATTTTTGCTTCCCATCACCATCTTGTTCCTATATGACTCCTCTGCTCTCTCTCTCTCTCTCTCTCTCTCTCTCTCTCTCACACACACACACACACACACACACACACACACACACACACACACACACAGTCCAACAATTTTTCCTGTTACCCCATCCTTCCCATCCACCCTTCTACCCATTCTCCCCTCCTCACAACCATTCCGTCTTCCATACCCCATATTTACCACCCCACACCCCTCCCACACCCCCACCATACACAATCAGGGAGCTTACTACATTTCCCCATTTCGTCTGTTATCCAGGTCACCCCCCACATACCCCCTTCCACCTATTCCATACCACTCTCACCCATCCGTTTTTCTCGTAGCCTCAGCCATGCAGTACCCCACCCGACACATCCACATTCATCCCCATCCCACCCACACCCATTTATAAACAGCTTATTCCTTCACCCCACCTATCCCCCTTTACGTTACTATCCCACCCCACCCCTATCCATCACCCCAACACCTCCTTCAAACCGTCCCATCCTCTCTCTGTCCTATGTATTACTATCCACCTATCCACCCAGGCTCCTTCACGCACCTACATATAGACTATCCCACACCCATCTACCCATCCCACAGCTTTCACCCCCTCCCATACCTCCTACCCTTATCACCTCCTCTTCCTATCTATACACAGTCATACACCCTTCTGCCTATCCCACATCCCACACCCACCCCTCCCATTCTTCCTCTTTACAGTCCAACCCATACAGTCCCACTCCCACACCCACACACCCTATTTACCATCCCACTTCCCTCCCATCCCACTCCCACACCTTCACACCCTATATACATCTCTACCCCTCCCAGGTATCCCAGGTATCCTTCATCTCACCCACATCCATCCCATTCATCCTATCCATAGTGTTACCAGTTCACCGTCTCATCCTACTTCCACACCCTCACACTATCCCACCCCACCCTCCCACGAACCCCACACCCTCCCATTCATCCTCTCATCCTACCTTCACACTATATTTATATCCCACCCACCCTTCCACCTGTCCCACACCCTCCCATCCGTCGCCCCATCCCACTCCCTTACCTTCACACCCTATTTACTATCCCACCCCACCCTCCCACGTATCCCACACCCTCTCGTTCATCCTCCCATCCCACCCTCACATCATATTTGCATTTCCCACTCCACCCACCCATATCTCACACCCTTCCGTCCCACCCTCACGCCCTATTTACTATCCCACCTATCCCACACCTCTCCTACACCCGTCCCATCCTCCGCGCAGGCCGTCCGCTCACTATATTAACTTTATGAGTCAATTAGGATGTTAATTATAGTGATCAGTGAGGGAGCGAGTGCGCGTTAGTGCCCTTTTTACGAGCCCCTGTTTAACTGCACTCTTATTATTAATGCCCACCTCACCCCCACCCCTCTCCCCCACCCTAAACCCCACCCACACCCACCCCACCCACCCTTACAAACACCCCTACCCCTGTCCTCACCCACACCCCTCTCTCCCACCCCAAGCCTCACCCACCTTACCCCTACCCCCATCCCCATCTTCACCCCCCACCCCAAATCTCACCCACAACCCTCTCCCCACCCCAAATCTCACCCACACCCCTCTTCCCACCCCAAATCTCACCCACACCCTTCTCACCCTCCCTACCTTTATCCCCAGTCCCATCCTCACCCCCCCTCCCCTCTCCCCTATCCTTACCCCCACCCCCACACCTCTCTCCCCCACCCCTATCCTCACAAGCACTCGTACCCCTATCCTCTTCCCCTACCCCTCCTTCCCCTCTCACTACCGTTGCATCGGTGGCTGCCGTTATTGGTCATGTTAGTTATTTCTTCGTTATTAGTTGCTTAGGTTATCTGGAACTTCGTTAATAGGTGGGATTCAGTTATTCGCCCGCCTTCGTGGTTTCGTTGGTGAGGTTATTGGAGGTTTCGTTATTGATTTGTTAATGACCTTGTTAAACGGTATTCATTATTAGTTTTGCTAATGACCCTGTATAAACGTTAGGTACTCGTTGTTAATACCCACCTTACCCCTATCCCCCATGGTAGAGCTTTCGTTATTGCTTTTTTTTTCGTAGCTTCGTTATTGGTTTTGTTACGTTATTAATCTTTATTCTGACCCCCATCTTAACCACTCGTTATTAATACCCACTTCTTCCCCCTCCCTGGTCGGTTCGTTGTCTTTCGTTGGTGGTGGTTTTTGTTAATTTACCGGGTAAGAATCGTGGCCTCGTTATTGGCTGGGTTTCGTTATTACCCCCTGTTTAATTAATTGCACTCTTGTTAATAATGCTCATCTCATCCCCTCTACCCCCATCGTGGCCGCTTCGTTGGCTTTCGTTATTGGGGTCTTTTGTCTTCGTGGAATCGTTATTGACTGGGTTTCGTTAGTGCCCTTGTTTACTTATTATTGATGCCTACTTCCCCACCCCCACCGAGGGTCCCTTCGTTGGTTTTCGTTATTATGTTCATATGTTCGCTTCGTTATTAGATGATTAGGTATTTTGGACTTCGTTAATAGCTGAGATTTCGTTACATTATTATTATTATTAATATTATTATTATTATTATTTTAGTTGGTTTTGTTCATGTGTCTCGTAGATGTTTAAGTTCGTTGTTAAAAAATGATAGGTCCCTTGTGGCTCGTTATTAGCTAGGTTGGGTTAAAAGGATTTTTTTTTTTTTTCTGTCTTGTTGCGATATTAGCTGCATTACGTTCTTAGTGTGTGTGTGTCAAAAATACGAGAGGAAACCTTACGCAAAAATCCATTAGTCTTCTGTAAAATTTAAGAACTCGCGCCCGCGCACAAACACATGTGCGATATATTTGATTAAATGATTATCATTCTCACTCTCTCTCTCTCTCCCTCTCTCTTATATATATATATATATATATATATATATATGTAATATTATTGTGTGCTGTTTTATCTTCACACACACACACACACACACACACACACACACACACACACACACACACACACACACACACACACACATAGTCGCCTGACCCCACCCCAGAAAAATAAATTATAAAAATGAATATAGAGAAAAAACCGTGAAATATTAAAAAATCCAACACACATGCATACATGGAGGGACGTAAAAAATCTATTGGCTGAATCCCCCAGCGTAAAGGGGGCGGTGAGAGAGAGAGAGAGAGAGAGAGAGAGAGAGAGATTGGGGGGGGGGAATTGGAAAAGGAAACAGGAAAGAGGGACGAATAAGGGAGAGAAGAATGGAAGTGGAGAGTATGTGAAGCTTGGGGGAGGAAAAATGAGTGAAGGAAGGTTGAAGTATGAGAGAGGAGGGGAGAGGAAGGAAGGGGGATTAGGGGAGATGTGATTCCTCCTCTCCCTTTCTCCTCCCTTGTTCCCTTTTACTCTTTCTTCCTCATCCATCCATCTTCCTCCTCTCCTTCCCTCCCCTCCTCTCTTACTCCTCCTTTCCTATTCCCTGTGTCTGCTTCCGGGTATCATATTTCTTCCTATTGTATCTTATCTTCACCTCTTCTTTTCTTCCTTCGTTTTCCCCCTTCCTTCTTGTCCCCTCACTTTCCTCTCCCTCCTTTTGTTTTCTCATAATTCTCCTCCCCTCCATACTTCCTTGATCTCCACCCTTCCCATTCCTCGTCGTCCTCCCCTTTTTCTCCCCATCTCTCCCTCTGCCATCTCCCCTTCCCTTCCATCCCTCTTTGACTCCCTCTTTCCTCTCTCCCCTCCTTTCCTCCCTCTCTCCCCTCTTTCTCTTCCTCCCCTCTCTCTCCACATCCCTCCATTTCTTCTTCCCACCATATCTCCCTTCCACCCTCCGTCCTTTTTTCTCTCCGTCCCTTCGTCCCTCCTCTCCTTTTTTCCCTCCCTCCCAGTTCCTCCCTCCCTCCCAGTTCCTCCCTCCCTCCCAGTTCCTCCCTCCCTCCCAGTTCCTCCCTCCCTCCCAGTTCCTCCCTCCCTCCCAGTTCCTCCCTCCCTCCCAGTTCCTCCCTCCCTCCCAGTTCCTCCCTCCCTCCCAGTTCCTCCCTCCCTCCCAGTTCCTCCCTCCCTACCAGTTCCTCCCTCCCTACCAGTTCCTCCCTCCCTCCCAGTTCCTCCCTCCCTCCCAGTTCCTCCCTCCCTCCCAGTTCCTCCCTCCCTCTCTCCTTTTCTCCCCAATGAGGGAGAGGGAGCGACTATGGGAGATATTTTTTGTCATCATTTCTCCCTTCCGTAATTGTCTTCTGTCTCTGTGTACTCCTAATTTGCTCTCTCTCTCTCTCTCTCTCTCTCTCATATACTCTTATTTCCCCTGCAGCATTTTCCCCTCCTTTGCCTTTTTCACCCTCATTCTGTACTTTTACTCCATTTACACACACACACACACACACACACACACACACACACACACATATATATATTGTGTGTGTGTGTGCTGGAGAAACACACATTACACCTGCATACATATGACTTTGAAAGAAGGGAAGGAAGAGGAATGGGTAGGAGGAGATGTGAAGTTTGAAAGAAGGAGGAAGGGTCAAGAGGAGAGGAGGGTTTGACAAAGAGGGGGAAGGAGGAAAAGAGGAGCAGAAAGTGGATGGGATAGGAGAAGATGAGGGATTGGAAAAGAGGGGAGTGGTGGAAAGAGGGCAGAGGGTGCACAGAAGTTGGTCGGAGGAGGGGGAGGGAAGAGGGGAGACTCGTGAAATTGGTATAATCACGTTTTACGGAGGAGCGTTCATCACACGTGTTGGAGGGGGAGGGGAGGGGAGGGGGGAGGGAGGGAGAGACAAGGGGGAATAAGTTTAGGGAGAAAAGGAGGGAATATTGAGAAGTGAGGGGAGGGGAGAGGAGGCCAGGGGAAGGGAGGGACAAGGGGGAATAAGTTGAGGGAGGGGAGAGAAGGGGAAGGGAGAGACGAGGGGGAATAATTTTAGGGAAAAAGGAGGGAATATTGAGAATTGAGGGGAAGGAGGGCAAAGGGAGAAGGGGAGGGGAGGTGAAATAGGGAGGAAGGAAGAACAAGGAATAAGTATCAAGGAAAGATGGGAGGAGAAAATTAAAGGGAGGGAAGGGAGGGGGAAAGTGGGGAAGGGGAGAAAGGAGCGGGGAGGGAGGAAGGGGATGCTGAGGGGCGAGGGGAAATGAAGAGAGGGGAGGAAGAGTAAGCTCGAGGTGAAAAGGAGGGGAAATTGGAAAAGGGCGAGAGGGAGGAAATGGATATTGTGATATAAGGGGGGAGAGTGGGAAGGAGAAGAGGAGGAGGAAGCGAGAGGAGAGAGGGAGGAGATGGGTACTGAAAAGGGGAAGAGGAGAAAAGGGGAAGGGGAGAAGAGGAAGAAAAACTGCTGAAGGAGGGGGTTATTGAGGTGATGGAGGCGTGCTGAGAGAGAGAGGAGGGGGAGTAAGTAAGACGAATCGAGAAGGAAAAGACAACAAGAAGAGGAACCCAATCTGAATAACATCCAAGACTCTCCAATTATACCCCCCCCTGTCCCTCCTCCTCATCTCTCCACCCCTCCCTCATTACCCAGATTTCCTCCCTCCCCCGTCACCCCCCATCATGGCCATTAGCCCCCGTTCCCGTGAGATCACAGTAGTTATGGGGCAGATTGGGTGACCGCTTGGTAGCTTTATGTCTCTCTGGATGTGTGACGACTACAACATTAAGTAGCTCTCTCTCTCTCTCTCTCTCTCTCTCTCTCTCTCTCTCAATATACAGTGTGTAATATATATATATATATATCTTACACACACATACATACATACACGAGGTCTTCAACTAGCTGTGGTTTCGACAAATCCCAAAATAGCAAATAACACATCTGAATAATTTTTGCCTGTGTTCTCCGTAAAAATTTTTCACTGCTCCTGATTCCTTTGACCGGTACTGTTAGGAGTGGTGAATTATCATGTCTTCCACTGCTAATGGATTTTTTTTTTTTTTTTTTTTTTCCAGTTTGAAAACGAGTGGTTTTCGGAATTTTTTTTTACTTAAAGTATATTCAAAATGATCCTTAGCAATTTTACTTTTATAGTTTGCTGACAAGTTGCCCTTTTTTTTTTTTTTATGCTCTCAAGTACGTCGATATTATAGACAGACAGACCCGAACATGGGATTATAGAATTATACAGTATATATAGATAGATAGATAGGTACTCGTATGTATATATATATATATATATATATATAGAGGGAGAGACATTCGTGTATATATATGTATGTATATATATATATATATATATATATATATATATATATATATATATATATCCTGTTGCCTTCCATTTGTAAAATCTGCTTGTCTCCTTCTAAGTCTCTCTCTCTCTCTCTCTCTCTCTCTCTCTCTCTCTCTCTCTCTCTCTCTCTCAAGTCACTAACAGGGTTCAAACTTTGGGAGGTCACAGGACAAGTTGGGTGACCTCGTGGGAAACCAGGTCGATCCCAGGGGCGAGAGAGAGAGAGAGAGAGAGAGAGAGAGAGAGAGAGAGAGAGAGGGGATAGAAATGCCAGAATCGGAGAGACGTTTTCGGAAAAGAGAATGATGCTGACGGATGGAGATAGAGTGGTTGATTGATTGAAACGACACCTTTCATGCTATTTTTTTTCGTCCTAATTTTCATTCCACCCCTTTCCCGTTTCTCTTACCTCCTTTATCATTCCCTCTTCCCCATTTACCTTCTGTTCCTTCCCTTCCTCCCTCCCCGTCCCTCTCCTTTCCTCCACTCTTTATTCCTCCCCATTCTTCCCCGTCCTCCCCTATCCTCATCCTCCATTTTCCCCTCCCCATCCTCACCTCCCTATCCATTCCTCCATTGTTTTCATATTTTTCTTCCCATTATCCCTCCCTACTTCTTCTCCCTCCCTCCCTCAAGCACCTTTCTTCCCCATCACCCGCTCTTTTCATTTTTCTTCCTTACTCCCGTTTCCTCCTCATCCCAACCTCATCCTACCCTACCAACCCACCCTTCCTCCCTTCCCCATCCTTCCGTCCTCCCCTTACTCCTCTGTCTCCTCAAATGATCTTCCTTTCTTTCTTTCTTTCTTTTTTTTTTATCTGCCTCGCCCTCCTTTTATTCCTCTCTCCCCGCCTTTCCTCTTTCCTCCCTCCCTGCCCCGTCTTCTCCACCACACTCTCTCTTCCATCCCCATCCTGACTCACTCACCCCTTCTTTCTCCCCACCCAACCAGCCTCCCCCGCCTCACTCCCCTATCTTCTTTACTCCCCACCTTCCTCCCTCCTCGCTCCTGTTTCGCACATGCCTCCCCCCCCTCCCCCTGCTACTTTCCCCTGCCTTCCTCTCTTTCATTATCTCTCCTCTCCTAGCACTGCCTCTTTCCCTTTCTCTCCTCTCTCCCTTCCCCCCACCTCCCCCCTCCGCTTCCCTCCACCTCCCTCCTCCCCTTCCCCGTAGCTCAAAGAGTATATCAGATATCGAGGGTCACGTGTTGAAACAGATTGATATTAATGTATGTTGCTGTAGAATGGAACGTGAGAAAATAGAGAGAGAGAGAGAGAGAGAGAGAGAGAGAGAGAGAGAGAGAGAGAGTGAAAGGGGGTGAGGGTAGGTGTGGGTAAGGTAAATTGGGTGAGAGAGAGAGAGAGGGAGGGGTGGATGTAGGTGTAAGTAGGGTAAATTGGGAGAGAGAGAGAGAGAGAGAGAGAGAGAGAGAGAGAGAGAGAGAGATGGTGGGGGAGGTTGTTGTGATGGTAGAGGGTGAAGGTTGATGTACTTGTGATGTAATGGTGGTGATGGTGGCCGTAATGATGGTAGGGAGGATGGTGGTTGTTGGTGGAGATAGAGGGGGGGGGAGAGGAATGGTAGTATGGGAGGTATGGTTAGTGAATGCTGCTGTAGTGGAAGGGAACAGTAGTAGTAATGGTAGTAGTAGTAGTAGTAGTAGTAGTAATGGTGGTAAACTTTGTGTGTGTTTGTGTGTGATGTACAGTTTTCACTTAAACTTAAAATTGCCCTGTCTTTAGTTTGAGTCCGGATTTGTAACAAGGATATAATGCGAGTCACGAAGAAGTGCTACGCAATGCATGTAGAGCCTTTGTCCATCTTCGCCACTGAGCTATGTGATTATAAGCTGCAAAAGAACGAAAATCTGAGCCATGTAAAGGTGGAAGAACTGAAGGTGAACGGCAGTGGTGGTGATTTGGTTGGAGGTGGTAGTGGAAGGAATACAAAGGAGTTCAAAGGAATATTAAGAGGAATACAGTCATACAGCTATTGATTATTTTGAAGTGATTGTGACTGTGGTATCTTTTCGACGAGTGAAAGAAAAAATTACAAAAGCCGGAAGGAAAAAGTGAGAAGGACCACCGTTCAGTATAGTAGATTCCGTCTCTCTCTCTCTCTCTCTCTCTCTCTCTCTCTCCCCTCCTTTTATTCCTTCCCCCTCTCTCCCTTCGTCCTCTCTCTCCTTTAATCAAACCTCCTCCATTTCTCCTAATTTCTTCCCTCTCCCACGTTTCCCCTTTCTATCCTCTGTCTTCCCTCATCTCCTCCTCCCTTCGTTCCTCTTTCCCTCCTCTTCCGTTCTCTCCTCATACACTATCCCCCCATCTCAGTCTCTCCCCTTTCCCTCTTCCTCTCTTCGTATTCACTGCTCTAAATCTCTCTTCCTCTTCTCTCTCTCTCACTCCTTCCCTATTCTCTTCCTCTCTCTCTCTCTCTCTTCCTCCTTCCTGTCTTCTTAATCACCTCCAGTGTCTGTTTTTTCCCTTTCCTATTCTCTCAGTCCATCCTACTCCCTCCTCTCTTCCTTCTCTCCCTCCCTGTTCCTCTTTCTCTCCCCGTCCCTCCACTCGCGCTCCTCCAGTTCCTAATTCTCCTCCCTCTCTGTTCCTTGGCTACTTCTTCTCTTCCCTCTCTCTCTCTCTCTCTCTCTCTCTCTCTCTTCCCTGTTACCTCTTTTCTCCTTTCTCTCTCCCTTCCCTCCCTCTCTCCCTTCCCTCCCTCTCTCTCTTCTCTCCCTCAATCAAACCTCCCCTGTGCCCTGCCTCACAAAATTCCACACTCCTTTGAAAAAAATACCACCTCCAGGAAAGTGTGTGTGTGTGTGTGTGTGTGTGTGTGTGTGTGTGTGTGTGTGTGAGGGAGGGAGAGAAGGGGAAGGACGAGGAGGACTGATAATGGTGAAAGGGAGGACAGTACAGTAGATGAGGATGATGGTGATTTGTGTGTGTGTGCGTGCGTGTGTGTGTGTGTGTGTGTGTGCGTGCGTGTGTGTGTGTGTGTGTGTGTGTGTGTGTGTGTGTGAGAGAGAGAGAGAGAGAGAGAGAGAGAGAGAGAGAGAGAGTCGAAGAAGATACAGAAGAACCCTGAAGGAAAAAGCAGGTAACCCAGAGAGAGAGAGAGAGAGGAAACAAGACCAGTATCGGAAGTGAGAAAGGCAGAATGAAAGATGGACAGATAGATAGAACGAGACCTAGAGACAGCGAGAGAGAAAGTGAGCGAGATAGATAGATAGAGAGAGAGACGGGAGAGCGGGGGGGAGGGTTGAGGGTAGACTGCAATATTGAGCTGGCAGTCGAATGCAACAAGGTCTGCGTTATTTTTGATTCAGGGCGGCTAATGGGAGAGCGTCGTCCGGGCTGGGTTATGCATCAATGGCAACTGGAGTACACACGGAGGGGCCTGGCGTACGTTCTGTCTTCAGCCTTTCACTCACTCCTCCTTCTTACCTCTCCTTCTCTCCACTCTCCTCCCTCCTCCTCCTCCTTGCTTCACTCTTCCTCTTTTTATTTTTTTTTAATTTTTTTATTTTTAGTTGGAATTCACTTGGTCATGGCATACCTTCTGTCTTAAGTCTCTCTCTCTCTCTCTCTCTCCGTTTTCTCCTGTTTCTTCATTCTTCTTGTCTTCCTTAGTACAGTTTTTTCTTCTCTTTCTCTGTTTTCTTACTTTCCTCTCGTGCAGTCTTGTCTCTCTTCCCCCCTTTCTTCCTTTTCCTCTTCCCTCCTTTCTTCCTTTTCCTCTTCCCTCCTTTCTTCCTTTTCCTCTTCCCTCCTTTCTTCCTTTTCCTCTTCCCTCCTTTCTTCCTTTTCCTCTTCCCTCCTTTCTTCCTTTTCCTCTTCTCTCCATTTCTTCTCTTTCTTCCTCTTCCTCCTCTTCTTTCCTTATATAGCCTATCAATGGCAGCTGAAGTCACGCGAATTTGTCTTCTGTGCTCTTCCTTCACTCCCTTCTTCATCCTCTAGGGAAGAAGGAGGAGAGGAGAGAGAGAGAGAGAGAGAGAGAGTGAGAGAGAGAGAAGGAAGAAAGGAGGAGGGAGAGAGGGAGGGAAGAAGAGAGAGGGAGGGGGGAGGAGGGAGGTGTGAGAGGGTAAGACAGCTAACACGACCCGCCAAGATGCGCAGGAGAAGGAGGAGGAGGAGGAAGAGGAAGTTGGGGAAAGAGAAAGGATGACAGCGTTACACACACACACACACACACACACACACACACACAGTCAGTCGGTCTGTCAGGTCGTCTCTGTATCTGTATTTCTTATTGATACGTCTATTGTCTGAATATATTTACCTGTTTCTGCATGTCTCCCTCTCGGTCATTCTCTTCACATCCATTCTTTTTCTCAACCCCTATTTCCCCCCTCCCCGTCGCTCTCTCTCTTTCCCCTCTCCCCTTTCCTCTCTTCATTATCCCCCTTCCTCCTCCCCTTCTTCCCACTTTCTCCTTCCCTCCTCTCTCCCAATTTTGATCTGAGATTTTTCTGTCAAATTTGTTCAAGTTTTCACGATTCACACGTTTCTTTCCTCCTCCTCCGCCTCCTCCTCCTCCTCCTCTTTCTTCCTTCCTTCTCCCCCCTGACTTGTCGTTCTCCCTTCCTTCTTTCCATCCTCTCTGATGTTTGTCCCTATTCCTCCCTCTTCTTCTCCCTCTTCCCCCCCCCTCTCTCACTCACTGTACTCACACCTGTCCATCTTTACCCCCTTCTTCGTCACCTCCTTCCTTGTCTTCTGCCTTTCTTCATTCCTCATTCATGTTTCTCTAAGTTCTGCATCTCCCTCTTTTTTTTCTAGTTTTTCATCGTCTTCGCGCGTGCGTGCGTGCGTGCGTGCGTGCGTGTGTGTGTGTGTGTGTGTGTGTGTGTGTGTGTGTGTGTGTGTCTTTAGAATCAGCGAATTTCGAAAAAAAAATATTGGACTTGAAATTTTTTGGTGTGCATGGAAAATAGTGGGTTTATTCAGAATGCCATGAGTGTCGATGTGGGCCTATTATCTCACTTAGAGGCAGGGAATTATTCAGTGAGAGAGAGAGAGAGAGAGAGAGAGAGAGAGAGAGTAGAGGTGTGGATGTGGACGGCGTGATGAACTAAAGAGGATTGAATGTGAGAGAGAGTAGAGGTGTGGATGTGGACGGAGTAATGAGCTGGAGAGGAATTAATGAGAGAGAGAGAGAGAGAGAGAGAGAGAGAGAGAGAGAGAGAGAGAGAGAGAGAAATTACGTCCACCCAGTTATTATTATTATTACTCAAAATGTTCTCACCATAGGAGTCTAAACCCATTCATCCTCTCTCTCTCACACACACACACACACACACACACACACACACACACACACACTCTCTCTCTCTCTCTCTCTCTCTCTCTCTCTCCTTTAAATCCTCGTCTACACACTTCACACACCCACACACGGTCTCCCACGTTCCTACACACACACACACACACACACACACACACACACACATTTTATTGGTGAAAAAAGTATGGTAAAATAAATCATGCATATCTTGAAGCTTTTCCTGACACTAGTAGTAATTAAGGTGTCAGTGGCAGGTAATTAGATTGCAGTTAATTTTTATATTAGTGAAGAAAATGGTGAATATGTAAGTTATCATAATCATCATCATCATCATCATCATCGTTAAAATCATTAACATTATCATCATCATCGTTAACATCATCATCATCATTATTATCAACATCGTCATCATCATTATTAACATTGTCATCTTCATCACTGTTGTAATTACTTTTTTTTTTTTCAAACATTTGGCGATTTACTTCACCTGAGAGAGATCCTGCCAGTCCTAAGGTTAATTACAGGTAGTTTATATTTTTTCTTACCTGTTCGCCTTAAAGAAAATGTTTGTTGAATTGACGTGAAAAATTAATTCTTGAAAAAGATTAGCGTTTGCATATTATATTCATTTCTTGAAGTGCATTTTTGTTTTGGGTTTTTATTTATGTATTTATTATTTTACTGACGCTGCTTCCTCCTTCCCCCTTTTCTAAAAATGTTCTCTTTCTCTGTACCTTCCTTCCTCCCTTTTTCCTTCTTTCCTCAGTCCTCTCTTCTCCCACTTCCATAACCTCCTTCCTTCTTTCCCTGTCTCTTTCTCTCTCCTTCCATTCATTCTTTCCTCTCTCTCTCTCTCTCTCTCTCTCATCTCCACTTCCTTCCTCCTCTTCTCCTCATCACTCTTTCATTCTTCCGTTACCTTCTCTCCTCTCCCTCTCATTCCTTCTTCCTTTTTCCTCCTCCTGCTCCTGCTCCTGCTCCTGCTCCTGCTCCTCCTCCTCCTCCTTCCTCATTCGAAATCATTTAAGGGAACAAGAAAGTGTAAAGTTTTTTTTTCCCAGGAAGGAGAGAGAGAGAGAGAGAGAGAGAGAGAGAGAGAGAGAGAGAGAGGAGGGGGGAAGAGGAAGTGTGGGTGGAAGAATTTTCTCATTTAATTTACATCAGCATTTTTTCCTCTCTCTCTCTCTCTCTCTCTCTCTCTCTCTCTCTCTCTCTCTCTCTCTCGTCTGAAAGTTTACAAAACGTGATATCGTATGCGTCTCATCTCTCACTTCCCCCCTCCCCCTCCCTTCCCCTCCCCTCCCCTCCCCTCCCCTCCCCTCCCCTTCACCTCCCTCCCGTCCCCTCCCCTCCTCACCCCTCCCCCTTCGCTCTACTTTTCCTCTCCATTACTTCTTTTCCCCCTCCCCTTTTTCCCTCATCCTCTCTCTCTCTCTCTCTCTCTCTCTCTCTCTCTCTCTCTCTCTCTCTCTCTCCTCCACGCCCCCTGCTCCTTCCCCCTTCACTGTCTTACTTTCCTCCTCCCATTGCTTCTCCCCCCTCCACGTTCTTTCTCCTTTCCCCTTTTTTTCTCTTCATTCCCTACCCTTTCCTTACTTTCTCCCTTTCTGCTAATTTCCTACTCCCTCTACCCTTTGTCTTTCCCTTCACCTTCCCCTCTGTTTATTCCCTCCCTTTCCCCTTCCCTTCCCTTCCCTTTTCTTCCCTTTCTCTTTCCCTTCACCTTCCCCTCTGTTTATTCCCTCCCTTTCCCCTTTCCTTCCCTTCCCTTTTCTTCCCTTTCTCTTTCCCTTCACCTTCCCCTCTGTTTATTCCCTCCCTTTCCCCTTTCCTTCCCTTCCCTTTTCTTCCCTTTCTCTTTCCCTTCACCTTCCCCTCTGTTTATTCCCTCCCTTTCCCCTTCCCTTCCCTTCCCTTTTCTTCCCTTTCTCTTTCCCTTCACCTTCCCCTCTGTTTATTCCCTCCCTTTCCCCTTCCCTTCCCTTCCCTTTTCTTCCCTTCCCATCCCCCTTTTCCCTTTCCATCCCGTTCCTCTTCCCCTCCCTATTCCCCTCCCTTTCCTTTGCTTTTCCCTTTCCTACTACTACTCTCCCCCCCCTACTTCTGTCTCCAGCATGCTCCCCCTCCCCCTTCCCGTCCTTCACCCCCACCCTCTTCCTCTCCCTCCCTTTTCCCCTCCCTTCCTCTCCTACTTTCTTCCTTCCCACCTTTTTTCTTTCTCTGGAGCTCCAGTGGCTTAGTGGTAGCGTGTTTGCCTTGCGTTTTGCGTCTGCCAGAGCCCGAAACCAGTGCCTGCTTGTCTATCCTTGTCTTTAACTTATAGATTTTTTTTTTCAGTTCTTCCCTATTCCAAACAGCCACGAAAGGACCAACAGGACTCTTGCTGTTTGCTCTCCTTTGTACTCCCTTTACACCCCTTTTTCTTTCTCATGTTTAATCTCCCCTCCTCCCCACATCATGCTGTCTGGCATACCTTACTTTCCCCTTCCCCCTACCCACCCTCTCCCCCTCACTCCCTTTTCCCATTCTCCTCCCTTTCCTCCTTCCCCTACTCCCTCACTCCCCCTTCTCCCCTTCCCCCCCGTCAAAGTTTGGGGTGATCCTGTATGCGTGTGACTGCCTACGTAGATCCTCACCTTCCTCTCGCCCTACCAAATTAATTTAGCTTATTTCTTGAACACGTAGGTGGGGAGGGAAGGAGGGAGGGAGAGAAGAAAGGAGAGAGGGGGAGAGAGGAAAGAAGTAAGGGAGAGAGAGGTGACGGTGAGATGATAGGGAAGAGATATACAGAAGGGAGGGGGAGAGATAGGGAATAGCGAGGGGGGAGAGAAATAGTGGGGTGATGGGGAGAGAAGACATAGGAGGGTGAGGGGGAGAGAGGAAAGAAGGAAGGGAGAGAAAGAGAGGTGACGGTGAGAGGATAAGGGAGAGACACAAGGGAGGGGGAGAGAGTGAGGGAATAGCGAGGGGGGAGAGAAATAGTGGGGTGATGGGGAGAGAATTACGCAGGAAGGTGAGGGGGAGAGGATAGGAGAAGGAGGAGGGAAAATGGAGAAGATTTGTGGAGAGGGGGTGGAGGGATGGAAGGAGGGAAGAGTGAGGGGGAGAGGATTGGGGAGAGATTGAGGACTGGGAAGAGAATTGAGGGAAAGAATTATTGCTCACATGATGCAACTCAGGGGTTAGCGACTGGTCACATCCCTAAATGTTTGGCCTGAGTGCGCTAGCCTTGGGTCCCTACGCTCCTGACGCAACAGTATGGGATGGATGGATGGATGGATAGATAGATAGATAGATAGATAGATCGATACAGTTGGTAGAGGGAATGAGGAAAGATATAGATATGTATATAATAGGTTAGTAGATATATAGATAGATGCAGATAGATGGAAACTGGATTGATCGAGTGGAGATAGACAGATGTGTTACAGGATTTGAAGAAGTGATAGATGCATAGATAGATAAATCAACCCTTGTGTAGGTGTAGTGGTGGTGGTGGTAGTAGTAGTAGTACGGTAGTAGTAGTTGCACGGATAGTAGTAGTAGTAGTAGTATTAGTGATTAAAAGAACATACGGAGGTAGTGGTACATAGGAATAGTGTTAGTGACCGTAGGTAGTGATAAAATAATGGTCGTTGTAGTATAATAGTGGTAGATTGGTAGATAGTGGTGGAAATTGTGGTAGAGAAGGAATGTGGTATCCAGATGTGTTCTTTCCCTCGGTGTTATATTATTAAAAAAGTCGAGTCCTCTCTCTCTCTCTCTCTCTCTCTCTCTCTCTCGAGGGCAACAGCTGGTCTCCTTCCCCCACTTTTGGTCACTCTTGGGGGATTAGGGAGGAGGGGAGGGAGAAGGGGGGAGAGGGGTAGCCGGCCCCCACCAAGTCCACGCAAGAAAAACCTTCCCTCTTCCCCTCCCCCACCATGCCCCTCCCCCACCCCCACCCTCTCTCACCCCCATCCTCCCCTTCTAGTCAGTCTTCCTTTACTTTTATTTCCCCAATAAGTTTCCCTATTTTTCCTCAGAGTATGGGGAATGGGGGGAGGTGGGGAGGTAGGTTGGGGAGAAGAGGGGGAGGGGAAATTGGGGAGAGGAGGAGGGGGGAAAGGGTAGGGGGAAATAAGAGGGATATTTTAAGGTAAAGTCAAGGCCGTAGGAAGGAGTTCGAACGTATTTCCAGCTGTTTCCCCCTGCTCGTCAGCTGAGAGAAAGAGAGAGAGAGAGAGAGAGATTTGAAGGAATGAAGGAAGGGAGATAGTGAAGGGGAAGGGATATGTTGATCAGTGAGAGAGAGAGAGAGAGAGAGAGAGAGATTTGAAGGAATGAAGGGAGGGAGATAGTGAAGGGGAAGGAATATGATCATGATGAGTGGAGAGAGAGAGAGAGAATTTCTTAGCGTATATTTCACGTCAGTTTTATCAGCAGGTAGAAACCAACTATTTTTTTTTTCTTTTTCCATTTTCCGGAATCTTCAAGAGGAATGAGTATTGCAAGGCGCACGAGTTGTCTGTCTGTCCGTCTGTCTGTTCTGTCGGTTTGCCTGTCTGTCTGTCTGCTTGCTGTGTGTGTTGTGTCTGGTTTGTGACTCTGCCTGCCTGTCTGTCTAGTACGTTTCTCTCTCTCTCTCTCTCTCCCTCTCTCTCAAACTGAAGAAAATCGTTTGGAAATAGTAGTAAGGAAGATATGAGAAGACACTGGAAGTCAAGGAGTAGTTGGTAGATAGGAAAGTAGATAGATGAATAAGTAGATAGATGAATGAGTTTAGATAAGTAGATAGATAAATTAGTAGATAGATAAAAAACTAAATAATAGACTGATGGAAGGATGGAATAAGTGGTAGTCAGAAGAAATAAATGAATCAGATAAATATATAAAATGATAGAATGAATTGCATTGAGTAGTAAATAATAGAATAAGGTATATACTGTAGAATAAATAATAAATAAGTAGAATAAGATACATAGAATAAATAAATAAAATACATAAGATAAATAAAATACTGAAATACAGGATAAAAATAATTAAATAAAAAAAAGAATAAGATACATAGAATAAATAAAATAAAATAAATACATAGGATAAATAAATATGTAATAGAGAAGCTAGAGTGAATAAATAGATAGATAAATAGATAGATAGATAATGATGCTTTCTAAATAAAATCGTATGGAGGTAGGAGAAAAAGTGGGATCGTCGCACTGAAGGGGTGAAGCTAGTGTGTCTATTATATATATTAATTTCTGGACTTTCTTTCTCTTTGCAGGTAAGGTGGAGGACAGGACTGCACGAGGAGGCTGGTTAAAGTCAGTGGAATATTGCTCTCTCTCTCTCTCTCTATTATTATTATTATTATTATTATTTTTACCGTTGCCATCATCATCATTATCCTTTATTTTTAGTATCATCATTATGTTCTTGTTCTTGTTACTATTATTATTATTATTATTATTATTATTATTATTATTTTTACTGTCGTCATCATCCTTATTTTTAGTATCATCAGTAAGGATTAAAATTAATATTACAGTCATTCAGTTCTCCTCCTCCCCTTCTTCCTGTCCTCCTCTTGTTCATCATTTCTCTTCTTTTTATTCATCATCTCCACTTTATTTTTTCTCCTCTCTCCCCTTCCCTCTTCCCACCCCTCTTTCACCCCCAAAGCAAGATGGCTGTGTTCTTCCTTCTTCCCTTCGCTTTTTTTTCCCTCTTCCTCTCCCCCACCCCCTCCCCACCCCCTTCTTCGCTCCCCAAACAAGATGGCTGTGTTCTTCCTTCTTCCTTCCACCCTTTTTTTCCTTCCTCTTCCTCTCCCCACCCCTTTCTTCACCCCCGAAACAAGATGGCCGTGTTCTTCCTTCTTCCCTTCACCCTTTTTTTTTTTTTCTTCCCCCACCCCCCTCCTTCACCCCCAAACAAGATGACTGTGTTCTTCCTTCCTCCCTCCACCTTTTTTTTCTTTTTTCTCTCCCCCTCCCCACCTCCTCCTTCACCCCCAAAGCAAGATGGCTGTGTTGTTCCTTCTTCCCTCCACTTTTTTTTTTCCCTCTTCCTCTCCCCCACCCCCTCCCCACCCCCTCCTTCACCCCCCACACAAGATGGCCGTGTATTCTATTTGCCAAGTGGCCACTGGACAAATTTCATTATCTGGACCTTTAGGGAGGAGGGAAGAATACCCCCTCCCCCCCTCCTTATTAGAGAGGGGGGGTGAAGGGAAGGGTGAGGGGTGAAGGGAAGGAGGAGGGTTAAGAGGAGGAGGGGAGGTGAAGGAAAGGAAGAGGGAGAGAGGGAGGGGAGGTGAAGGGAAGGAGGAGGGAGAGGGGGAGGGGAGGTGAAGGGACGGAGGGATCCAGAAGAGAGGGAGGGGAGGTGAAGGGATGGAGGGGGAAGAGAGGGAGGGGAGGTGAAGGGAAGGAGGGGGAAGAGAGGGAGGGGAGGTGAAGGGAAGAGGGGGAGGGGAGGTAAAGGGAAGGAGGGGGTAGAGGGGGAGGGGAGGTGAAGGGAAGGAGGGGGAAGAGGGGGAGGTGAAGGGAGGGAGGGGAGGTGAAAGGAAGGAGAGGGAAAAGAGGGAGGAGAAGTAAAGGGAAGGAGGGAGAAGAGAGGGAGGGGAGGTGAAGGGAAGGAGGGGGTAGAGGAGGAGGGTTGTTGAAGGGAAGGAGGGGGAGGTGAAGGGAGGGAGGGGAGGTGAAAGAAAGGAGGGGGAAGAGAGGGAAGAAGAGCCAAGGAATGGAGATAGTGAAGGGGAAGGGATTTTATGCTGGAGAGAGAGAGAGAGAGACGCAGGAAGTGGTAAAGTGAGTGGGAGGTCTAGAGTGAGAAAGTGAGCGAGCGAGGCATAAAGAGAGCGAGAGTGAGCGAGAGAGAGCAAGCCATTAAGGACAGGCTGGTCAAGAATATCAATCACTGAGGTTCGGTCGATAGATAGATAGATAGATAGATAGATAGATGGTAGAGAGAAACGAGGATAGAAAAAGATATTGATTAGAGATAGACGAGTGGCTTAGTTAGTTGCTAGATAAATAGATAGATAGGTGAATGGGTGATAGATAAATATAAATAGATAGATAGATTGATAGGTTGCATAAGTGAGTGGATAGATAGATTGATGGATAGATAGACTGATAGATAAAATGCTTAGGAAGAGATGCTGATGGATAGATACATGGAGCTGTAAATAGATATGACTGTTGGATAGATAAATTGATAGATAGGTGGAAAGACAGATAGATGGATGGAAATGGGATCGAAGGGAGAGGTCGATAGATATACGAGGTCTCTGTCTCTGTCTCTGTCTCTCTCTCTCTCTCTCTCTCACACACACACACACACACACACACACACACACACACACACACACACACACACACACACACACACACATCCACCCAACATCCGTATTCCCCCTCCCCATCACACTCATCTTTCCCCACCCACACTAAACACATTTCCTTCCCACACACCCCACCCACACCCACACACACCCACACCCACACACCCATCCTTAAAGCGGCAGTCTTCAATTTCTGGAGACGGCCGCCCCAGCACTATCAATAAGGGGATCTGCGCCCCCCCTGCCCCCCGCCCGCCCCCTCACTCCTCTCCCCCCGCCCGCCTCACTCCTCTCCCCCGTCCCTCCTCATTCCTCTCCTCTTTTGTCCCCTTCCTCATCTTCACTGGTTCTTCCTTGTCATCCCCTTCCTCTCCTCCCCCTTGTCTCCTTCCCTCCCCTCCTCTACCTCATCCCCCCTCTCTGTCCTCCCTTTCCTCTTTATGTGTGACCTCTCCTGCTCTCTATTTCCCTCTCTTCTCCTCTTACTTCACCCCTCTCTCATCCTATCCTCTTCATACTTTGACCCTCTCGTTCTCCCTCTTCTTCTCTCTTTCTTGGCTCCATCATACATATATTTTCCTTTTTTTCCTCTTGTCTTCTTTAGCCTCTTCCTTTTTCCCTCCCCTTTCTTCTTTCCCTCCTGTCACCCAATCTTCCTTTTTCTTCCCTCTCTTCCTCCATCCCCCATTCCTCCTTATACTCGTACCCCTTTTACTCTCTCTCTCTCTCTCTCTTTCATTTCTTCATCATCATCGTCGTATTTTTCACTATCCTGTCGAGCTACCTCTTCTTCCCTTCCATTTTTGTTCCATTATATTCGTGATGATGATGATGATGATGATGATTGCGCTAATGATGATGAGTGATGATGATAATAAGGCTATTGATGATGAGTGCTATGATGATGATGATGATGCTAATGATGATGATAATGATGCTTATGATGATGAACATTTTACGTCACTTTGATATCAGTATAAATCACACAATTTATTTTATCGCTCAGGTTAATTCTCCTCATTACATAAACACCATTTTTTTTTTTTTGTAGACTTTTTTTCTTCTTGTTCTTTTTATTTAAGTTGTGTAATTCCCGGACGATTTTATTTTCGACTCAAGGGATTTTTCGAACTGGAAGGGTTAGATAAAGACTTCCTTAACCCTCTTTCTTAAGCTGAATAAAATCGTCTGAAAACAGAGAAAATAAACCAGTATGTTGTCTGATTTAGGGGGGTAAAGTAGGAGAGGAGGTGAGAGAGAGAGAGAGGAGGAGGAGGAGGAGGAGGAGGGAGAGAAAGGGTGAAGGAGGAGGTGGAGGAATGCAATTGAAGGAGGAGAATGTGAAGGAGATTGGAGAGAGGTGGGGGAAGGAAGGGATGGAGGAGGAGGGGGTAAAAAATAGCCAGAGAGAGAGAGAGAGAGAGGAGGAGGAGGAGGAGGGAGATGAGTGAATACCAGGTCTTCAATATCGAAGTGTTTCCCATGGTTGAGAGAGAGAGAGAGAGAGAGATAATTGAAAGCAAGGATGTATAAGGGCTGTGTGTGTGTGTGTGTGAGAGAGAGAGAGAGATCATTGAAAGCAAGGATGTATAAGGGCTGTGTGTGTGTGTGTGTGTGAGAGAGAGAGAGAGAGAAGGAAGGAAGGAAGAAGGACCATCAATGCCTTCAGTATCGAAGTGTTTTTCATGGCTTGTTCCTTCTCCCTCCTTCCCTTCCTCCATCACTAGACTTCTGAATTCTAATGTCGGATTTTCCCTCCCTCAGCCTTAATGGTGATGGGAGAGAGGAGGGGAGGGGAGAGGGGAGAAAGTTGAAAGTAAGGCAGGGGGAGAAAAAATGGGAGTCGGTGGGGGAGGGAGAGGAAAGGAAAGAAGTGAGGAATGGGGTGGGGTGGGAGAGGGAAGGAAAGAAATGAGTGGGTTGGGGAGAGATGAGATGATGGAGTGGGGACGCGAGGAGATGGTAGAGGAAAGGGTGGGGTAGAGGTAGAAAGGGAGGGGAGAAAGGAGAAAGTTGAAGGTGAGAGGGAAAGAATGAGGAGTGGGTGTTGAAGGGAGAGGGGAGATGATGGAGTGGGGACGAGTTGGGGTGGTAGAGAGAGGGGTAGGATAGAGGTACAAGGGGAGGGGAGACTAAAAAGAGAGTGAAGGAAGGGGAAAGATGACGATGGAAAGGGCAGTGAGAGAGGGGAGGGGAAGGGAGGAAGTTGAAAGAGAGGGATGGGGAGAAGTTGAGAAGAGGAGGGTTAAAGAAGGGGAAGGGAGAGAAATGGAGTAAGATGGAGAGGGGAAAGAAGGGAGGAAAGGAGAACAGAGAGGGAAAAAAGGGGGAGGGAAAGGTATGAAGGAAATTGTCATTGAGGGAAGATAATCGTAATTGGAGGAGGAAGAAAGATAAGGGTTTGGAATGAGGGGAGTTGGGGAGTAGGAGGAAGGGGGAAGTGGGGAGGGAAAAAGGAAAGGAAAGGGGAAGGGGAGGGAGGGGAATGGGTGAGAGGGGAGATGGGGAATAGGAGGATGAAAGGGGAAGATGGGAATTTGGAAACGCCCTTTTCGAAGTCATCCACCTCATCTTTTATTTATGTTAACTTATTTACGTGAAGGTTGAAACACACACACACACACACACACACACACACACGGGGAGGGGGGGAAGAGAAATAATTATCAGTAAAGCAAACAAAGAATGGGATGAAAGAAAAGAAAGATGACAAGAAGGAAGGAAAGAACGGTAAATGAATGAATGAAAAAAAAAAATCGGAAAAAGGAAGATATTAAGGCTAAATGGAATAATAATGAAAGAAGGCCTGGTGGAAGGAAGGACTAGTGAATGATGTAGGTGATGAAGGAAGGAAAGAAAAAAGGAATGAAAGATAAAAGAAGGAAGGAAGGAAGTAGGGTCAGATCGTAGACATGACCCTCGGTACAAAAAAACAAAAAATAGTTAAGAAGAAATAGTTGTTGACAGGTGGAAGAGCGAGAGGAAGTATCTCTCTCTCTCTCTCTCTCTCTCTCTCTCTCCATACCTCTTTTTCTCCCTTCTCCTCTCCCCTTTCTCCTCACCCCCTCTCCCCTCGCTTCCTTTTCCACACTTCCCTCACCTTCTCTCCCCACTTCCTTTTTCCATTTCCCCTCACGTCCCTCCCCTCCTCTCCCCACAATTCTTTTTCTGTTTTCTCCCCTCCCCCTCTCCCCACTTTTTTCCATTTCCCCTCATCCCTTTCCCCTCCCCTCCTCTCCCCACACTTCTTTTTCCATTTTGCCCCTACCACTCTCTCCACTCTTTTTTCCATTTCCCCCCATCTCTTCCCTCTCTCCTTCCCCCTCCCCTCTCACCCTCCTCCTTTCCTCACATTTCTTTTCCATTTTCCCCTCACCCCTCTCCCCATTTTTTCCCATTTCCCCTCATCCCTTCCCCTCCCCCTTCCCCACCCCGTCCCCTCCCCCTCCCCTCCCCTCCCCTCCCCCTGACCTTCCTCCCTCTCTCACCCTCCCTTCTCCGCATTTCTTTTTCCATTTTCTCCCCTCACCCCAGCTTCCACCATTTCCCCTCACATATGTCCCCCCCCCTTCCCGTCCCCTCTCGATCCCTTCCCCCTCCCCTCCCCTCTCACCCTTCTTTCCCCGCACTTCTTTTTCCATTTTCCCCTCATCCCTCTCCCCACTTTTTTCCATATCCCCTCATCCCTTCCCCCTTCCCTCCCCATCCCTTCCCCACCCCCTCCCCTCTCACCCTCCTGTCACCCTCTCTTCACCGCATTTCTTTTCCATTTTCTTCCCTCACCCCCGCTCCCCACTCTTTTCCATTTCCCCTCACATCCCCTCCCCTCTCGATCCCTTCCCCCTCCCCTCCCCTCCCCCAACATTCCACCAGCGCCTGCCAGTATTTGCATAAGGGCCGGGTTTTCGTTGTTTTTATAGTTCCAATCCATATGGAAGAAGGTGGGCGGGGCGGGGTGTGGCGGGGTGAGATTTGAAGGAGGGGGAGAGAGAGAGAGAGGGGGGGGGATGAGTTTGTGTGTGTGTGTGTTTGTGTGTGTGTGTGTTTCATGTTTAAGAGAGAGAGAGAGAGAGAGAGGTATGAGTTTGTGTGTGTGTGTGTGTGTGTGTGTGTGTGTGTGTTGGGTCATATTTAAGAGAGAGAGAGAGAAAGATTGTTGGGTGGGATGGAGTGGGATCAGAGGAGTTACGGGATAGGAAGAAAAAGTTGAAGTGGGGATAGTTGGAAAGGGAGAGGGGGAGGAAGAGGGAGGGGAGTTTGGAGGAGGGGAGATTGGGGGGGTGAAGCTGGATGGGGGAGAGAGATGAAGGGGGGGGGGAAGGGAAGCAGAGGAAAGGGGATGGTTGTAATGGAAGGTAAGTAGGAGTGGCAGAGAGAGAGAGAGAGTGGATGGGATGAGGGAGATGTGGAAGAGGGATGGGATGGGATGTGGACTGGGTAGGATGGGGAGTGGATAGGATGGGATAGTAGGGATGGGAGAGTGAGTGTAATTGGACGTGTGGATGGGTGTGGATGAAGGAGTGGGGTGGGGGTAATGGCAGTGAGTGGGGGAAATGGAGTGGGCGTGGTGAGTGGCAGTGGGCGAGAGGGAAAGGGAAGAAAAAGTGGGAAGTCTTTGATCGTGCTGTTGTTGATGTTGTTGCTTTTTTTTCCCTTCTCTCTCTCTCTCTCTCTCCCGTCATCGCCTTCATGATTTCTCTCCCTTTCCATCTCTCCTTCACTTCCTTTTCTTCTCTTCCGTCCTTTTTTCCTCCCTCTCTCTCTCCCTTTTATTTCCTTTCCTCAGTTTCTCCCTTTCGCATCACTTTCCTCCCCTTGTCTCCCTCTTTCACATCACTCCCACTTCACCTCACCCCCATCCCCCTTTCCTCCCTCTTCTCTCCCTCTCTTCCTCCTCTCTCCCTCCTATTTCTCACCTCTTTCTCTCCCTTTTCTCACCCTCTCCCTTCTTCCCTCCCTCGTATCTCCCTGTTTCCCCAATCTTCGCTCTCTCCCTCTCCCTTTTCTCTCCCTTTTCCCTTCATCTTCTCATCCTCTTTCCTCCATTTTCTCTCCCTCTCCATTTTCTCTCCCGTTTCCCACCATCATCTCTCCCTCTTCTCTCCTTCGCCTTTTTCTCTCCCTCTTCCCTCCCTCTCTCTCTCTCTTCTACCCCTCTTCCCTCCCTCTCTCTCTCTTCCACCCCTCGTCTCTCCTTCTTTCCTCCCTTTTCTCTCCCTCTTCCCTCCATCTGTCCCTCCCTCCCTCCAGACGCCACACACAAGGGACTTATGGTAATGTTAATCCAGCCCTTAAAAAAAAAAAAAAAAAAAAAAAAGAGAGAGAGAGAGAGAGAGAGAGAGAGAGAGAGAGAGAGAGAGATCCCCAGCCCTTCGATGTAAGACTCTCTCTCTCTCTCTCTCTCTCTCTCTCTCTCTCGTATTTGGGTTCTTCATGTCCGTCTCCCTCCCTTTTCACCCCTCAGTAAGAAAGGAGAGAGAGAGAGAGAGAGAGAGAGAGAGAGAGAGAGAGAGAGAGAGAGACCTGAAACCCCTTTACTTCGAGTCTCCCAAGCCATATGAAATAATTTGGCAGTAGTAGAAATTTAAAAATATCATCGTGTTGAAGGGGTTGTGTGAGGGGTGAGGAGGGGAAGGTAAAGGATTGGTGAGGGGAAGGAGGGAGGGGAGAGTTGAGGAGGAGGAAGAGGAGGTAGGATTTCAGGGAAGAGGGTTGAGGGGAGAAAAAGAGGGTTGGGAGGTGGGGGGAAGAGTGATGGGGAGAGGGGAGATAGAGGGGTGAGGGGAAGGAGGAAAATGAGGGGAGAGTTGAGGAGGAGGAGGTAGGATTTGGGGGAAGAGAGTTGAGGGGAGGAAAAGAGGGGTTGGAGGTGGGGGTCGGAGTGGTGAGGGGAGGGGAAGTGGAGAGGTTGGAGGTGGGGGAAAGGTATGGAGGGAAGAGGGGAAGTGAGTGGTGGGGAGAGGGGAAAATGAAGGAGTGATGGATGCTGGCTAGAAAGGAAGGGATGGGATTGATTTGAGGGAAGAGGGGAGTAAGTAGTGGAGATGAGGGAAATGTGAGGGGGGGGGGAAAGGAGGGGATGTAGGCGAGGGGAATGGAGAAGTGCAGGGGAGAGAGGGGAAACGAAGAAGAAGGGAAGATTGTTGAGAAATGAGGAGCAGATGATTTAGGGAGTGGTAATGAGGAAGGAGAGGAAATGAGATGGGAGAATGAAACAGAAATAGTGGGAAGGGAGAGAGAGAGAGGGGGGGAGGGAGGGAGAGAGAGAGAGGGGGGAGGGAGGGAGGGAGAGAGAGAGAGAGAAACGACGAAAATGATAAGCTACAGAAATTAGGAACGAAATGAAGAGTGAGGGAAAGGGATGAAGGGGGCTGAGGAGAGGGGGAGGGGGACACGGGGGGGGTCGTGAGGGGGGAGGGGGACGCGGGGGGGGGCTCGTGGGGGGCAGGGGGGGTTCTGGGTTGGGCAGGACCTAATTAAAACTTTACTCCGGAATTTGGGAAAAGATTTAAAACGCAGCGGCGGAGGCGAGAGTTTTTACACGGCCAGGTGGTGTTTGTTTACCGCTTGTTTACCAGTTTGTTTACTACCTGTTTGCGGCTTGTTTACTGGTTGATTTCTGCTTGTTTACGTGTTTGCTAGTTGATTTGTTTATTACAGTGGTTGTGGTAGGAAGTTTTTTTTTTTTACGCGATTAGGTGGTGTTTGTTTATTGTTTGTTTACCTGTTTGTGGTTGTTTACGGCTTGTTTACCTGTTGACTTTGATTGTTTAGTTAGTTCTGTGTTTTGAAAGTTTTACGCGACCAGGTGGTGTTTGTTTATTGCTTGTTTGTTTACTGGGTGGTTTACGGCTTGTTTACGTGTTTACTAGTTGATTTTGTCTGCTGTTCTGTTTGAAAGTTTTTACACGGGTGGGAGGGAAGGAGGGACGGGAGAGAAAGGAGGGAGGGAAGGAGGGGAGAGAAAGGAGGGAGGGAAGGAGGGACGGGAGAGAAAGGAGGGGAGAGAAAGGAAGGAGGGAAGGAGAGAAGTAAGAAAGGAGGGAGGGATGGAAGGAAGGAGGGAAGAGAGAGAAAGGAGGGAGGGAAAGAAGGAGAGAAAACGCAACGTCGGAGACAAGAGTTTATACGGCCAGGTGGTGTTTATTTGTTTTTGTTTACTTGTTTGTTTTTGTTTACGAGTTGCTTACGTGTACTTAATGGTTGTTTGTGTTTGGTTATCGCTGGTTCGGTGTTTGCCTATAGATAACTTGTTTATGTTGATTGTTTACTTTGTTTATTTTGTACTTGCCTAATTACTCGTTTATATAGCTTGTTTGTTTATCGTTTGCCTACTTGTTTGTTTTGTTTACTACTACTTTCTTGTCTCGTTCGTTTTTGTTTGTGTTTATTACGTGTTTTTTGTTTGTTTATGCCTTGTTTTTTATGCGAGGAAGAAGGAATCAAAGGCCGGAAGCCCGCAAGATTGTTTGTTTCGCTTGTTTATCTTGTTTGCTTATCGCTTATCTGTGATCATATACAGAAGCAGACCCAGTAATTACAAAGATACATAGAATTACATGCTCGTAGATACATAGTTGCGTAGATGCAGAGAATTACATGAATACGTAATTGAATAGATAGAGAATTGCGTAGATACATACTAAAATAGGTAGAGAGAATTACATGGATACCTGATACATAATTGGCGTTGCAGTGATACATAATTGGAGTTGCAAAGATACATAATTGGAGTTGCAAAGATACATAATTGGAGTTGCAAAGAATCATAATTGGAGTTGCAAAGATACATAATTGAAGTTGCAAAGATACATAATTGAAGTTGCAAAGATACATAATTGAAGTTGCAAAGATACATAATTGAAGTTGCAAAGATACATACTTGGAGTTGCAAAGATACATAATTGAAGTTGCATAGATACGTAATTAGAGTTGCAAAGATACATGATTGGAGTTGCAAAGATGCTCTGAGGGGATGGAGGGGGAGTTGAGGGGATGGAGAGGCCTGGTTTGGGGGGATAGAGGGGTAGTTGAGGGGAACGCTTGTCATAACCCGGTCAGCTCCACCGCCCCGTTACGTCAGTGCCACCGCGTGAAGGCGTCCCTCTCCCAGCACCCAAGATGGAGAGAGACAGACAAAACGCGTCCAGTACAGTGACTTTTGTGATGTACTGTTCCATTCTCTCTCTCTCTCTCTCTCTCTCTCTCTCTCTCTCTCTCTCTCAATATTCTTTACCTCTTTCACAACCCTTTTCGTCTACTGAGGAAATGAAGAAAATGATGGAAAGAAGCATAGAGGAAGAGAGAGAGAGAGAGAGAGAGAGAGAGAGAGAGAGAGAGAGAGAGAATGAGTGAAGAAGGAATGAATGAATGAAGAAGTTTAAGGAACAGAATGAAAAGAGACGTAGGCTGGAGAGAGAGAGAGAGAGAGAGAGAATCGAACAACGAGAAGAGAGAGTGGAAGTGACAAGAAAAAAAAAAAAAAGACGATGTGTGTGTGTGTGTGTGTGAGAGAGAGAAAGAGAGAGAGAGAGAGAGAGAGAGAGAGAGAGAGAGAGAGAGCAAATTAAAGCCACCTGCTTGTAGAGTCCGTGTCACTTAATTGAAAATTCCTCACCTTCACAAAACACTCGATTGTTCCTTCACCCCCTCTCCTTCTTCTCCCCTTTCCTCTTCCCTCCTCTTCTCTCCCCCTTACCATTCCTCTCCCTTCTCCCAGTTCTTCTTGTGTCTCCTTCTTCCTTCCTCTTCTCCCCCTTCCTCATCCTCTTCTCCCCCTTCTTCTTCCTCTTTCCCTCCCTCCCCCACTCACCCGTATGCCTCCTTCCTTCCTCTTCTCACCTTCCCCATCCCCTCCCTCACCATCTTCTTCTCCCCCTCTCCCCATCTTCCCCTCTCTTACCCCCTTTCTTCCCTCTCCCATCTTCCTTTCCTCCGGTCCCTTTTCCCTCTCCCCTCTCCTCCTCTTACCTCCTTTCTTCCCCCTCCCATCTTCCTTTCCTCCAGTCCCTTTCCCCCCTCCCCTCCCCTCCTCCTCCTCCTCCTCCTCCTCCTCCCACGTCGTGTATCCTCCTTCGTTTCCTTCGTCTCCTTTCACTCCTACTTCTCCCTCCTTCTTCCTCCCCTCACAACTCCTCCTCTCTCCCTTATTTCCCCTTTCCTATTCCCTCTTGCTTTTCCTCCCTTTCTCTCCTCCTGCCTCTCCTTCCCCCCTTCTCCTCGTTATTTTTTTCCCTCTTCCTTTCCTCCCTCCTCCCCCTCCCTCTGCCTTCGTAAATTTGTCTCATCTCCCTCCCCCTTCTCCCACTTCCCTCCTCTCCCCTTCCCCTTTCCTTCCTCCCACTCTCCTTTTCTCCCCCCCTCCCCCTCATCCCTCATCCCTTCCCTTGCGTCCTCGATGACTGGAAGGAGAGAGGAAGGCAAGAGGAGAAGAGGAGGAGAAGTGGACGATGAGGAATGAGGAGAGGGAGGGGAACGATGAGGGTCAGGAGGGAGTGGAATAGAAGGAAAGAGGGAAGAAAGGAAAGAGGGAGGGGGAAGGTGAGAGGGTGAAGAAGAGGAAGAAAGAGGAAATTTAAGTTGGGTGACGAGGTGAAATAGGGAAGAAAAGAGGGAGAGAGAGAGAGAGAGAGAGATTGGGTATATGAGGTGAGGATTAAGTTTCCCTGTTCTCTTTCTCTAATCCAATTTTCTTTTTTTTTAATCCTCCTCCTCCTCCTCCTCTTCTTCTTACGTCATTCTTTTTGCTTCTCCGTCTTCCTTTTCACTTCACATTCTCTCTCTCTCTCTCTCTCTCTCTCAGTAACCCCACCCTTATGTCTATCTCTACTATCAGGAGGAAATTGAAGAGCTCTTGTTACATACATTAATACATAAACCATGAGAGAGAGAGAGAGAAGGGAATTTGTGTTTCTCTGTATATGTGCGTATGTTGCTGTGTATGCTGTGTGAAGCTGAATACTATACCTGTGTGCGTGTGTGTGTGTGTGTGTAAATCTATGTGCATTGCTTTGCGCAGTGTGTACGTGTATGACTGTTTCCTATGTGTAGTGTGTTGTGTGTGCGGCCTGAGTACTGTTGGTGTGTTAAAGTTTTTCTGTATGTGCGTAAGTGTATGTGCTAACCATGTGTATCTGTGTGTGCTTTATGTCTACGTCTATGTATGTGTGCTTCTTGTGTGTGTGTGCGTGTGGCGATATGTTTATTACTCATGTATACTGCACCAGCTTCCTGTGTGCGTGTGGTCGTTTGCGCTTTTATGTACATGTGTAAGTGGCGGTGTGAACGTTTCTGTCTGTAATCAGGTTACTATGTACGCATGTTACCTGTATGTACGTATCTATGTACGTTTTCCTTGTGTATGCTATCCGTGTACACCTTTTTATATACATATTTCCGTGTACACTTTCCTGTTTGTGTGTATATGCGCGCGCGTGCGTTTCCTATGTATATCAGCGTGTGTGCGTATCCATCATGTGCGTATGGGTGTGGGTATACGTGACATACAGCTGGTCGTCAATGTGCGTATTTTTCCACAATATTATACGCCGCTTCCATTACCCGGATAACGCCCGGATTACTGGCGCTGCTCCATGCCCATTATTACCCATTATTTACCATTAACACCCATTTATCCATACACGTAGTCATAGTTACTCGGCCATTTCATATTTAGCCTATTTGTGAATGTTGTTTATTTTCTGTTTCATGTCTTCGTTTTTTTTTTTTTTTTTTTTTTTTTTTTTTTTTTTTGACATCCCCATTAGTACCCAGTAAGAGACCCATTTTTCCATTGGCACCCCATTTAGTTGTCATTTGTCTAGTTATTCCCTGTTAATTTTAGTATGCTTGTTTTTATGTACCATTTTTGTAATTATATTTTAAAGTTTCATCCATTAATAAACCCATTATCACCCCATTTACCTGTCAGTTACCTATTTATCTCCCATTAATAATTAGTGTGCTTACTTTTATTATACCATTCAAATCATACCATTTTTCGTAACTATTTTTAGGCCTCATTTGCCCATTATTAAACCTATTATCACCCATTAACACCCCATTTTCTGGTCAGTTACCCATTTATATCCCATTAATGTAATTAGTGTCCTTATTTTTTTCATACTATTGACTAAAGCATACCATTTTTTGTAAACTTTTTTTTTTAGGGTAACTGACCAGAAAATAAATAATGCAGTGGGAGGATAAGTGTGAGGTAGGACTGGGGAGATTAAGTGCGGCAGAGGGAGGATAAGGGTGAGTTAGGATAAGGGATGAGAGAAGAAATAAGGGAGAAGAAGGGTGAGGTAAGAGAGAGAGAGAGAGAAGTGAGTGAGGCAGGGAGGGGCAGAAGGGAGAAGAATTAGGCAGCGAAAGTGAGGTCAGGGTGAGATGGGTAAGGTAAGACAGAGGAAGGGAGTAGGGTAAGGGAGAGTAGTATGAGAAAGGGTGAAGTAGGGAGGAGAAGGGTCGGATATGGGATAGATAAAAGGATGTGAGATCAGGTAGATAGATAGAAAGTGGGTGAGGCAGGACGAAAGGTAAGCGGATGGTTGAGAGTGAGGCAGGTGTAGGCAGGGAGAAAAAAACAGGTTTAGGTAGGTAGGTAGGTAGGTAGAGACAGAAAGAGAGAGAGGGTAACATTAGGTTAGGCAGAGTGATGTAGGAGGAAGGCAGGAGAAACGCGGGTTGGCAAGATGAGGCTAAATGAGGCAGTGTGAGGTGGAGTGGGTGAGGCGGGGTGAATCTCGATAAGGCAGGGCGAGAAAGGTTGAGGCAGGATTAAAGAGAGGTGAGGCAAGCGAAATGGAATGAAGTAAAGGACCTCAGGAGGCAGAAGCGAGGCAGGACATGGGAAAGTGAGGCAGGATGGCCCCGAGTGAGGCCAGGCTAGGTAGAATGAGGCAGGACAAGGTAGGGGAGAGGTAGAAGTGAGGCAGAATTCAGTGAGTTAGGCTTGAAGAGGCAGGGCAAAGGAGAGTGAGGCAGACCAGGGACAAGTGAGGCAGGTTGAGGAATTGACGAGGGAGGGTGAGGCAGGAGCGCGTAGAATTAGGCTGGATAGAATGAGGCAGACCAGCGGCAGGATCGAAATATATTGAGGATGGGTAAGGTAAATAGGTAAAGTGAGGCAGGGCTGAGACAGGACACGGTAGGGTGACGCAGGACAAGGTAGGGTGTGGCAGGACAAGGTAGGGCTGAGGGAGAACAAGGCAGAGCTGAGGCAGGACAGGGCAGAGCGAGGCAGGACAAGGTAGGGTGAGGCAGGAGAAGGCAGGGTTGAAGCTGGGTGAGGCAGGCGCACCTCTTGAATCTCCAGTAATGACTAAGCCAATAAGGTGTCCATTAGGCCGCTGGACCCGACGTGACCAAGTACCACCCTGCCCCGCCCGCTCCTGTCCGCCCACCCCGCCCCGCCCCGCCCTCACACCCACCCACATAACCCGCGGGATAGATAGACAGATGGTTAGATAGATGGATGGATGGATGAATGTAGAGAGATAGATACCTGACCCGCCCTCTCCTGTCCGCCCACCCCGCCCTCGCACACACCCACATTTGTACCCACACGACCCATGGATAGGTGGATATAGACAGATGGATAGATGGATGGATGAATGTCTATAGATTGATACCTGACCCGCCCGCTCCTCTACGCCCACCGCACCCAACCTCGCCCTCACATACACCCACATTTCCACCCACACGTCTCACAGATAGATAGATTCCACCCTACCCCGCCCGCTTCTCTACGCCCACCGTGCCCTGCCCTTGCACGCACCCACATTTACACCCACATCCATCACGCACACAAACATTCATACATACGTACGTACATATTCATAGTTTCATTTTTTTTCTTTTTTGGGGGAGGGGGGGTTCTAGTTACAGTGGAGACGTAACGCAAAAAAATATCATCTACACAACACGCTTTTATGTTTTGTTACACAAGGTGCATAGTGTGTGTGTAAGACTCGCCTAATATTGTATGCAAGGAGAAGGAGTGCCAATGTGTGTGTGTGTGTGTGTGTGTGTGTGAGTCCGTGTTTCTTTCCTGGAGCATTGCCTTCTTCTCAGACAGTCAGAGTTCAGAGTAGAGCGCTAAAAATGATGCTGTATTTTGGCATCTTCGTCTGTTACGGTGTTTAACGTGGGTTACTTATCTTCCTCTGTTTGATGCCGTTGTGGTGAAGGAGGAAGATATTGACTAGAAGAAGCTAGTGTGTAGAAGTAGCACAGGGAGGGGGTTAGTATCCAGTAGGGCTTATGTTTGGAAGGGGAGATTTGCGTAGACTTTCTTGTTATATCTCATCAGTGAAGAGAGAGAACCTGGATCATTATTTAGTGTTGATGTGTGGCATATACAGTATTCTTTCCTGCACCAGCATCTTACCCCTACATGTCTCATGTCTGGGATTAAAACACACACACACACACACACACACACACACACACACACACACACACACACACACACACACACACACACACACACACACAGTCATATCCACACATCCCCATCATCCACACCCGTATCCGTCCTTATCCGTTCATACTCACACACAATCCGAAACCCATCCTCACCCACACCACCACACCCACACACACCCACATCTCTACCCACCCACACCCACACTAATCCACAACTGTACCCACCCATACCCCATATCCACACTCAGGCACACCGACACCTGTACCCACCCATACCCACACTCACACACACACACACACACACACACACACCTTCACCCACACCCACACCCACACACGCACTGGAATCCTGCAATCACGGAGACTGACGTTCGCTCTCCAGACAGTCGCATATGTTGACGCTAAGTGATCTGTCAGCCGGGGCTCTCTCTCTCTCTCTCTGTCTCTCTCTCTCTCGTAGTTTTTTATTTTTCCTTTCTTCTCGTATTTCTTCCTCTTTCCTCTGCTATTTGTAGGTAAAGAGAAAGGAAAGTAAGGGAAGGGGGGAAAAGAGAGGAGGGGAGAAGGAGAGGAGAGGAGGGGAGAAGTAGAGGAGAGGAGAGGAAAGGAGTGGAGTGGAGAAGAGAGGAGAGGAAGGGGGAAGGAGGAAAAGATGACAGGAAAGGGAAGAGAAAGAAAAGAGGAAATGCTTACAGGGAAGGAAAAGGGGGGAGGAGAGAGGGAAGGGAAGGGTAAAAGGAAGTGGAGGAGAAGTGTAGGGGATGGGAGGGGTGGGAGATGGAAGGGGCTGAAGAGGAGAGGAATGGAGGGAGGAAAGATTAAAATCCTAAGTGTAGGGGTGGAGAGAGGGATTACATGAGAGAGGAGGGATAACCATCAACATTATCGGACCAGGGAGGAGGAGGAGGAGGAGGAGGAGGGGAGGAAAATGAGGATGAGGAAGAAGACAGGCAAGAGGAGGAGGAGGAGAGGGAAGAGGGAAGATGAGGAGGAGGAGGGAACGAGTAAGGAGAGAGAGAGAGAGAGAGAGAATTAGCATACGGTACATGGCATCTATAGGAGATTTTAGGAGAGGAAGGGAGGGAGGGAGAGAAAGAGGGAGAAGAAAGGGAGAAAGAGAAGAGAGGAGGGGTTGGAAGAAAGGACGAAGAGTGAGGAGGAGAGAGGACGATAGGGAAAGGAAGAGAGAGAGAGAGAGAGAGAGTAGGGAAGGGAGGAAAAGAAGAGAGAAGAAGGGAAAGGAAGGGAGAGAAGAGGAGGGAGAAGGAATGGGAAGGAAGATGTGTGAGAAAGTCAATATGTGGAAGGAATGAGAGATGATGGGAATAAAAAGGAGTATGGAGAGAGAGAGAGAGAAGGAAAGGAACTACATGGAAGGGAGAAGTGAAAAAGGGAATGGATTAAGATATAATGGGTTTAAAAAGGAAGTGCGAGAGAGAGAGAGAGAGAGAGAGAGAGAGAGAGATCCTTATCATGGATTACGATAAATAGGGAGACAAGATTCACATGGAGGGGGGGAGGGGGGGAAGGAGGAGGGGAGAGGGGGAGAAAATGTAGAGAGAGGGAGAGAGAGAGAGAAAAAATAGAAAGGTATGAGATAGCTAATGCCTGTAGGAGTGAGGTATGTATGGCTGTAAGTAGGTATGTAGGTAGGTAGAAGGGTTGGTAGGTAGGTAGGTTGATAGGGTGGACGGATGGTAGATAGGTATGTAGATTGGTGGGTTTGAAGGTAGGTAGGTAGGTAGATGAGTAGGTAAGTAGGCAGATGGGTAAGTAGATTGGCAGGAAAGTCAGGTCTGTAAGTAGGTAGGTAGGTAAGTACAGTGGATTACAAAGGAAAGCTGTTGGAGGCAAAGCGTGGTGAAAGGTAGGTAAAGAAAATAAAAAGTGGGTAGGTATGTGAATAGGTGGGTAAGTATGTAGGTAGATGGGTGGGTAGGTAGGTAAGTAGATAAATAGAAGGGTAAGTTAGTGGTAGGTTAGTAAAGGTAGGTAGGTAGTTGTATGGGAAGACAGGTAAGTAGGTAACTAGTAGGTGAGAAGGAAGGTGAAAGGTAGGTAGGTAGGTAAGTAGATAGGTAGGTAGGTAGGTCTGGGGACAAGAGGGATTAAGGAAAGAAGAGAATGGTAGAAGTGGGTAGGTATCCGCCCTTCTCTCCATCCTCTTCTTCCTCTTCCTCTTCTCTCCCCTCTTCCTCTTCTTCGCTTCTCCCCCATTTTCTCTTCTATCCCCTCTTCCTCTTCTCTTCCTCTCTTCTTTCTCCCCCTCTTTCTCTTCCCTCTCCCTCCTCTTCCTCCTCTCCCATCCTCTTCCTTTTCTCCCACTCACCCACAAACCTCTCTTTCTCTCCCTCTCTTCTTCCATTCCCATCCCTCCCCAGCTCCCCATTCTTAATTCTTCCCTCCATACCAAATAGATAGAACAGTAGATAGATAGAATGATAGATATAGGGAAGCATTAGTTGAAGTTATTGAGATTGATAGATAAAAACCAAGGTAGTGATAGACGGACAGATAGATAGACAGGTAGATAGATAAGTAGCAAATTAAATCACTAGGTACGTAATTGTGACGCGATAGATATAACCGGAAAAGCATACATAAATAGATCGATAGACAGCTGTAAATAGATAGGCAGATAGATAAAGGGAAGGTACATAACGCTAGGTAGATCATTTAAACAATAGATGAACAGAGAGGTTGATAGATAGACACTCATATAGATTTAATTGTTATGGAGAGATGGCGTGATGAACTAGATAGATATATTGAGATAGATGGGAAGGTTGATAGATATATTAATGGGTAAATATATATATAGCTAAATTAACTGAAAGATAAATATTAATACATGTGAAGGCTCAGATAGATAGATAGATAAATAGATAGATTGAGAGACGGTATATTATTGAAAATTTATATATTGAATACATAAAGGTGGGTAAGTAGGTAGGTAGGTAGGTATCTTGGTAGGGAGGTAATAGTGACGTTAGGTAGATAGATAAACGTAATTTGGTGCGATAGATAGAGAGCAGGTTGATGAAATAGAAGATGAGATAGAATGCGTTGCCATGGAGACGGAATGCTGTTTATTGTCCATAATGAGAGAGAGAGAGAGAGAGAGAGAGATGGGAATAAGAAAATTGATGGAGAGAGAGACAGAGAGAGGTTTAAGTATCTGTATAATCCTGTGTGTGTGTGTGTGTGTGTGTATGTGTGTGTGTGTGTGTGTGTGTGTGTGTGTGTGTGTGTGTGAGTGTGAGTGAAGAGCTGTAATAATTCTTGTATTTGTAACACACGCCAAACGCCTAAGTACACTCACAGCACACACACAAGCACATGCAAACGCACACTCAAATTATAGCCGAATGCCGATGCACTCAGGCGGGAAATATGAGGACTTCCGCACAACACACACACACACACACACACACACACACACACACACACACACACACACACACACACACACACACACACACACACACACACACACACACACACACACACACACACACACACACACACACACACAAACACACACACACACACACACACACACACACACACACACACACACACACACACACACACACACACACACACACACACACACACACACACACACACACACACACACACACACACACACACACACACACACACACACACACACACACACACACACACACACACACACACACACACACACACACACACACACACACACACACACACACACACACACACACACACACACACACACACACACACACACACACACACACACTGCTCAACACAACACCCGCTCTAGCTTCGCGAGCGCAGATGTAATAAAATCGTCTTTTAGAGAGAGAGAGAGAGAGAGAGAGACTATACCCATTTTACTCTAACTTGGCCTAAAATTGCCATCCTTCCTTCGTAAATACTTAGATGTGAAGGTATGTCAGCACAAGAATATGGTGCTAGTCACGAAGAAGTGCTATGGAGAGGATGTAGAGCCGTATCGTTTGTATATCTGTGCCACTGAGCTATGTGAAGTATGTTGCATTTACCTTTACCTCTACCGAAGTGCCGATCATGTGATGTTAGCGGCCAAGGAGCGCCATCTTCCTCCGTCCTCAGCCATCCTGATTAACTCCGCATTGCTGATTCATTCCTGTAAATCGCTTCTTATACAATCCATATACTCTGTCTTCCTCTTGGTCTTCTTCCCTCTGTTCTTCCAGGTAAACAGTCATTTTCAAGTTCCTTTACTCTTATAACATGTCCCAAAAATTCCATCTGTCTTTTCCTTATAGTCTTCATCATAGTATGCAAAGGGATGAAAATCTAGGCCAAGTTAAGGTGAACAGACTACAGGAGATTTATGTTGAGTTGAATAAAATCGTCTGGAGGTAATAATAATAATAATAATAATAATAATAATACAGGTAATGATAGCAATTATAATGAGAAAGAGGAGGTTGATAATGATAGTAATAATAATAATAATAATAATAATAATAAGGATGATGAATATAATAATAATAATACTAAAAAACATGAAACTGAAGTGTAAATTATTAAGTGATTGAAATTGAGACGAACGAAAAAATTTGACGACGATGCGAAATTCAGTGGCAAAATGTTGTTGAGGGTGAGAGGGGGAGGGGGAGTGAGAGTGAGTGAGGTAAAGAAAGGAGAGAGAGAGAGGGAGAGGGAGGAGGAGGAGGAGAGAGAGAGAAGAGAGGGAAGACGTGAGGGAATGAGGAGAGTAAAGGATGGTAGAGAGAGAGGGTGGGGGGGGAGGTGAGGAAATGAAGAGATAGAAGAGAGGGAAGACGTGTGGGAATGAGGAGAGTAAAGGATGGTAGAGAGAGAGGGTGGGGGGGGAGGTGAGGAAATGAAGAGATAGAAGAGAGGGATGACGTGAGGGAATGAGGAGAGTAAGGGATGGTAGAGAGAGAGAGAGAGAGAGATTGGAAGAGGGGAGTAAGAAGGAGAAGGGAGTGAGAGAGGGGAGGAGCAAGGTAGAAAGAGAGTAAGGAGAGAGGAAAGAGAGAGACTTGTTGGAGATTGAGGAGGTGGAGAGAGGAGGGGAAGAAAAGAGGGATGGAATGAAAAGGAAAGAACATAGAGGAAAACAGTCAAGGTAGAGTGGAAGAGAGAAGATGAGGAGAAAGGAAGGAGGGAGAAGGGAGAGCGAGAAGATAAAGAAAGGGGGAGAGAAAGATAGTAGTGGGGGAGGGGAAGGAAAGGGGGTCATGGGAGGGGGAGGGGGTGGTTAGAGTGGAGAAAATTTGGAGAGAAAGACGATGAGGAAGAGAAAGGAAGGAAAACAGAATGAAAGTGGAGAGAGAGGGAGAGAGAGAGAGAGAAGGGAGAAAGAAAAGGGGGGTCGAGGGAGGGGGGGGTACAGTGGAGAAAAGAGAGAAATTAAAGACGATGAAAAAGAGGAGAAAGGAAAGAGTGGGATAAGGGAAGGAACATAGAAAGACAGAGAGAGAGGGAGAGGGGCGGGGGGAGGGCGCGCGGAGGGGGTCTCGCTTCGGCCTGACTCCAAAATTGTTACTCATTGAATATTCCTTTGGTTCATTTTTCTGTTGAGAGCCTCCATTGAACACACGAGATCGGCAGCCTGAGAGAGAGAGAGGGGGGGGGGGAGTGAGGAGAGGAGAGTGGGGGAAAGGAAAAGTAAGAGCGAGGGGAAGAATGGAGGGTGGAGTTGAGAGAGAGGGGGGGGGGAGTTAGAGGAGTGGGAAGCAGGAAAAGTGGGAGTGAGGAGAGGAGAGGGGGTGGAGAGTGGGAGGAAGGAAAAGTAGGAGCCAGGGGAAGAATGGAGGGTGGAGTTAGAGAGGAGTGGGAGAAAGGAAATGTGGGAGTGAGAAGAGAGGAGGATGGAGTTGAGAGAGAGAGAAAGGAAAAGCTGGTTGTTTGAGTGGGCGAGTTGAAAAGAATTACATAAACACACACTTTGAGAGAGAGAGAGAGAGTTATCCTTCATTCTTTAATCTTCACTTTTCATTATATTGTCTTCCTTCCTTCCTTCCTTTCTTGTTTTCTACACTTCAGTAGATTTCTTCCGTACATTACATCCTCTCTCTCTCTCTCTCTCTCTCTGACCTTCTTATATGTAAATGTTTCTCTCCAGTGACAGGGTTCCTCTCTCGTCTTGAGGAGGGAAGGAGGGGAAGAGAAAAACGAAGGACGGAGGGAGGGAAAGAAGGAGCGAAGAGAAGGAAGGGTGGAAGGAAGATGGATGGAAGAAAATGAAGGAAATGATATAGAGAAATGAGAGCATTGTGAAGGAACAGGAGAAGGAAGGAAGGATGTATAGAAAGGGAAGCAGAGAAAGAAAATGAGAGGAACAATACGGAATAGAAATAGAGAGAGAGAGAGAGAGAGAGAGAGAACAGGAGATAGGAGTAGTGAGGCAAGAATGAATGGAAGGAAAGATGGAATGAAAAAAGGTAGAGGGGGTATTGAGAAGGAACAAAAGATTATGTGTGAAATAATATCTCCATTCACACAGCAGTCAGAATTGCTTCCTCTCCTTGCATCAGATTTTTAATAATAATAATAATAATAGCAGTAGTAGTAGTAATCATCATCACCGTCACCATCATCGTCATCATCATCATCGTCATCAGTATCATGAACAGGTTAAGTTAGGATAATAATAATAATAATAATAATAATAATAAAAACAATAAATCACACATACCGGTACACAATCATCGTCATCATCACCAGCACACACACACACACACACACACACACACACACACACACACACACACACACACACACACACACACACACACACACACACGAGGAAAGTCACAATCACTCATTACAGATCAGGCTTAATTTTTTTCCTCAGTGTTCTTATCCTAATCGCCTACAGGTAATTAGAGTAGCTTAATTAAGGCCCTTTGAGGTATTATTAACAAGCTGGCATAGGATTGACACCTCCGCCATTTTGGATTCTGTTAACCCCAGTCAGGTGTTGGATTTCTTACATTTTCCTGCCGCCCATCTTGAGACAGTTTTTTGTCTTAAGATTAGTTTTCATTTTTCGAGTTAGTGGTGCTAGGTTGGCCAGTCCTTACGGGATGAACGCGTCTGGCAATAGATAGATAGATGGATGGATGAATTGATGGATGGTCGATAGATAGACGGATAGGTTGATAGATGGGTGGATATAGGTAGATAGAAGAATGGATGGATAGATATATAGATAGATAGGAGGATGTATGTATGGATATAGGTAGATAAAAGGAAGGATGGTTGGATATAGATAGAAGGATGGATGGATGGATATGGACAGAGAGAAGGATGGATAGTTGGATTTAGATAGATAGATGGATGGATGGATGAAGAGAATCGTCTGAATTTGCAGTGATGATAAAAAGAAGTCTTGTTGAAGGGGTTATGTATGCATTTGTAACCTTAAACTGTAAAAGGCTTCTCTGCGTTGATTGAAATTGATTGGAGTTGACAGAATAGACAGAAGTAGAAGGTTAAATAAGTGAGAAATTGATTGGAGTTGACAGAATAGAAAGGAATAGAAGGTTAAGTAAGTGAGAAATTGATTGGAGTTTACAGAAAAGAAAGGAATAGAAAGTTAAGTGAGAAATTGATTGGAGTTGACAGAATAGAAAGGGATAGAAGATTAAGTAAGTGATTTGATTGAAATAGACCCAGATTCTCATCGCACAAGGAGACTCCCTAACACCTCTTCCCTAGCGATTCATTTTTGGGTATGGCTGGTTAATATTCTTTTATACGTCATTTATCCAGAGTGTGGCGATATTAGTAGGTTTTATATAACACTGAAGAGGACAAGTAAGGTGTAGTAAACAAAATAAATCGCTCAGGAAGAAATGTGTAGTTCAAAGAAATCGCTCAGGAGGAGGTGTTAGGGAGCTTCCTTAAACGACGAGAATACGGGTCAAAGGGTTAACAAGACGATCTCCAAGGTGACTGGAATTAACTGAAGGTAGAGAGGTGAAGGGATTAAGTAATGTTTTCCCCGTCAAGGTAGGGGTCATGATCACCTGAATTAAATTGCTTGGGAGAACTAACTACCTAATTGGCTTGTTTGCCTTGTAGAGGGTTGAGGCAAGTAAACGACGCCTTTTCTTTTTATGCAAGAAAGAAGGAACCAAAGGCCAGACCTCGCAGGATTGTTACCTCCAAGAAAACACAAGATAACAGAGCCAGATTCAAGATCCCACTCCCTTCATTTGTCTCAGACCTTATTGTGAGATTGGAGTGCTATTCTTAGTTTGTTATCTGTGGAGTAATCTTTTAATCTTTCCCTCTGCCTATGACCTCCGTGTTTTCAGAGCAGTGTGTTTAGGTATATAGTTTTTTTTCAGTGTTTTTAATTGACAGATTTGTATTTCAGTTTTTGTGTTCAGAAAATGCGTATCCTCTTAGTCATACTGAGAGAGAGAGAGAGAGAGAGAGAGAGAGAGAGAGAGGATTCTTCAGTCTAGAAAATAAGACTTCTATAATCACACACACACACACACACACACACACACACACACACACACACACACACACACACACACACACACACACACACACACACACACACACACACACACACACACACTAGCCAGTCAGGTGTAGTTCACTAATTGTGTTTGGAGACGGGTCATTATCCTTTCCATAATTAACCCACACCTGTATCCTCTCACCTGCCACCTCACCTCACCTTACCTCTCCTCATCTCTTTTCTTACCTTCCCTCCTTTCTTTTTCCTTGCTTTGCTTTCCTCTCCTCTTCTCTCCTATCCAGTCTTCTCTCCTCACCTCTCCTTTCATTTCTTCTCCTCTCCCCTCCTCTGTTCTTTCCTCTCCCCAAGTCTCTCCCGGTTGTCACCTCCTCTGTCCTTCCTCACACTTTGTTTTTCCTCCCTCTCACCTCACTAACATCTCTCACCTCTCACTCACCCTCTCACCCTCCCACTTCCTTTTCCCTCACGATCAACTTCCCCTCACCAGCATTACCTTCAGCATTCAGATCCCTCCTCACCTCTCACTTTCCCCTCTTCTCTCACCCCTCCTACTTTCCCTTTCTTCATCTCTTCCCCTTCCCTTTTGTCTTCCGCTCCCCCTTCCCTTCTCCCAGTCATCCTTCTTTCCCCACCTCATCCCTCACCCATTCCCCTTTCTCTTCCTTCTCCCTTCCCCTCTTTACCTTCCCCTCCTCTCCTTTTCCCTTTTCCACCTTCTCCTCCCCACCTCCTCCCTCACCCATTCCCCTTTCTCTCCCCTCTCTCTTCCCCTTCCCCTCGTCACCCTCCCCTCCTTTCCCCTCACCCCCCAACAATCACTCTCCCCTCACGATTGGCCCCTGTCTGTCAGCTCTCCCGGTAAACTGCCTTCTTAAGGATATTGAAGGAGACAGTCGTAGGGAATTTTCGGCTCCTTGGCCGTGTTTTACTTTATTGTTCTTTATTTCCTTTTATTCCATTTTTTTTTTTTCGAGTCTTCTTGTTCCTTATTTCCATCTTTAGTTTCTTTATCTTTCTTTATTGTCGACTCCTTGGCTTTGTTTTACTTTATTGTTTTTATATCCATTATTTTTTTGTAATTTTCTTTCATGCCCATTTTCTTGTTCCTTATTTCTCTTTATTTTCTTTATCTTTCTTTTTAGTGTCGACTCCTTGGATTTGTTTTACTCTATTAATTTGTATGTTTTATTTACTTCTTTATTCCCTCTTGGTGTTGGTTTTCTTCCTGGTTACTTTGCTTTACTTTATTATTGTTTGAATGTCTTGATGCCTGTGTTTGTATGTTCTTACTATCTTGTTATTAATGCTATTCTTGGCAGGGTAGGATGCTGGGAGATTAGGGAAGGGTGGTGACAGTAGGATGTTGGCAGGGTAGGGTGGTGGCAAGGTAGACCAGCGGCAGGGTAGGTCGTTGGCAGAATGGGGTGGCAGGGTCGGCTGGTAATAGTCTAGGATGTTGGCAGGGTTGGGTGGGGTGTTGGCAGGGTAGGGCGTGGTGTTGGTAGGGTGGGGTGTTGGCAGGGTAGGGCGTGGTGTTGGTAGGGTGGGGTGTTGGCAGGGGAGGGTGGGGTGTTGGCAGGGTGAGCGGCAGGGTGTAAGATCAATTCCTTCCAGGCCTCGAACCCTGGCTAGCAAGTTGGTCCCAAGTTGCCACCAATTAACCAGCGGGGCCGCCCTCCTGATTGTCTGAGAGAGAGAGAGAGAGAGAGAGAGAGAGAGTCCTTACCCCCTGAGAGTGAGCCTTCTGCTTTACTCTTCTCTTCCCAAACTTGTGTAATTAGTGAGTAAGTCTTCTTGCTTAAGTCTGAAGGCCGCACCACTGGGTCTGTAAGGTCTGTGTGGTCTGTGTAACTCTCCATCCGTTCATTGCTACATCTCTAATCCCGGGGTTGATCCATGCTCTCATCTCCTTCTCGGTCTCTTTCACCATGTTCTGTAATTTTTAGTTCATTTTCTTCATCATCATCATCATCATCATCATCATCATGTCATTATTATCATCATCATCATCGTCACTGTTGTCATTATCGTCATCATCATCATCATCATCAATCGTGCATTTTTTTCCAGCCAGCAGTTGGGGTGATTTAAGATACAGAAAGTCAGAAAAGGGAAGTAGTAAGATAGAAAACTAATTAATACTAGTGAAATGAGCCACAGGTCCATCCACTCATCATTCAAGCCCCTGGAATCCTGGATACACTTAATGAATACACCTTTCCACACCTAGCCTCATATTTTGTCTAATAATTTATCGATTTATTTTTTTATTTTTGGCCATATCCCCATTTCATAACTATCATTTCAAAAATTATCGTCAGTTTTAGATACCGTGAAAAGCGTTGTCTTGTAATTTATCTTCCT